>NW_027508707.1:145000-152500 GCF_051911475.1 Siphateles boraxobius | reverse complement strand
CCCAAAGGCCTTAGGGTCCAGGCCAGCCTCGTCCATAGAGCGGAGGAGCTTGGCCTGAAACACTTGGAGGATTGCCATTGTGTGCAAACCGATGCAGCCTGGCCGGCGGCAGTGTAAGTGCGACCGGCGAGGGCTGATGTTGTTCGGCAGGGCTTGGATGTGCGGCCACAGCTTCCTCTAGGGAGGGCAACGTGTTGTAGCCCTTCTCCTCAGCAGCGTCAATAGGGGAGAGTGTTGTGGAGGTTGATGTTTTTAGGCGAGCCGAGTAAGGGGCGCGCCATGACTGAGACGGCTCGTCGTGTACCTTGGGGAAGCAGGGTGCTGGTCTTTGACGAGGGGTCTGCTGACGCCCCAGCAGAAACCACCAGTCGAGACGGCTTCTGTAGGGCTCCCGGGGACCACTCGATGTCGAGGCCTTTGAATGCTTTAGTGAGGACGTGAATAAGTTCAGCGACCCCGCTCGCTCTAGCGCTGTCTCCGCTGGCTTGGGATTGAGGGGCGGGGTCAACTGTCAAGCCCGGCCAGTCTTCTCCCTCAGATGCAGCCAGGGACAGGCTGTCATCGCCTTCTTCCTCAGTCGTCGTATAAAAGGAGAGCTAGCCGCGAACGCAGGATGGAGATGGGCAAGCTCTCGCAGTATGGGCAGCTGAGTGCAGGCTCTGTGTGTGTGAGTCCCAGGCATGGGTGCACTCGCTGTGTCGGTCAGCTTCATGCAGAGGAGCTCTGCATTTGCAACAACGCCGTGTTTGAATTTGCTCTTTCTTTTAGCTTCTAGAGTATCGCATCGGCAAACACACAGAAGTAAGCAAAAAGGATATATGGCTTCTTTTGCCGGAATAAAGGGTTTAACGACGATTCAGGAGAATGTGATGCCGAGTTGAAGGTGCCGCGTCTGCGAGGCTCGTCAACGGCGAAAGTCAGCGAAGAAGGTGTTCGCTGAAGGAGACTAAATCCGATTCTATGGCGAAATGGTCTGCTTATATAGGCATAAGCTACGCAATATGAAGTGAACGTTCTCGAAAGGTAATGTTCCTTGCAGATGTATAGCACTGCTGACTTCAGTAACCAGGATGAGCCTGCATTATCTGGTTTGAGCGGTTGTTATCTGGGAATAATTTACTGCTGGATGGCACTATTGATCAAGCAGGGTCAGAAATTAACTTTTTGGCTCACCTGCCACGGGGACTGATAGATTAAAAAAATCCACCAACCAAGCATATTTTTTACCGGCCAAAATAATAAACAGCCTTTTTGTGTCACATATACATTCATTTCAGTACATTTAATTGAGATAAGGTATTATGTTGAATGAATAAGAGTACATAGAAGTCAAAACAAGAACAACAAATAGTAAGACATGGAAGATGTGAGCATGGAACTAGTGCTCATAACAGTACATTTGAAGGTTTTGTAAAACTATCAGATACTTTACCGAAAGTAAAAAATTTTTTACAGATTAATACTATCAGTTAGAGTTTGAATACACCTTCTGGTGCTACTTGGACACGTCATCAGTGAAAAACCCGGGGTCATAGGGTGTTTCGGGTCTTTGATCTTCATACACCCTCACCCGGGCGACCCAGCCGGGGGTGATCAGTCCCCGGCTTGTGTACAAGTGGCTTGTTGCTCCACGTATCCCCCCTACGGATCCACAGCCACCGAGAAGCCCTCTCTGCGGCCTCTAAGATGTTTGTGGTGGCTTTTTCAATTGCAGTCCTTTCACTCCAAGGAGTTTGAGGGTTCGCAGCAGTGAGCGGCCAACGAAGCCTCTGCACCCGACCTCGACTGGCTCTCAGCGAGCTTTCCAGCTGTTGATCCAGTACTCCGAGCTGAGCTCTGCATACTTAGCCTTCTTGCGCTCGTGGGCCTCTTCAATACGGTCTTCCCAGGGAACAGTTAGTTCCAGGATAACCACTTGCTTAGTAGACTCAGATGTTAGCACCATGTCCGGGCGGAGAGAAGTGGCTGTGATGTTGCCTGGGAACTTAAGCTGTCTTCCAAGGTCAACTTGAAGGTGCCAATCACGAGCAGTGGAGAGGAGCCCCCCCCGTAGCGCTAGGCCGGTGGTGTTCCTTCTGCCCAGCTCTAAGGAAGGTGATTGTTTGTTTGGGGGCTGCCTGGGTCTTGCTGAGCTGGATCGCTGTGTGGATAGAGTCCGCCAAAGCCTTAAGCACCTGGTCGTGGCGCCAGCGGTACCGCCCCTCCCCTAGCGCTTTTGAACAGCTGCTCAAAATGGGCTCCAGTGTGCCCCTTTTCTGGCACAGCTTGCACTCAGGAGTGTCTACCAGGCCCCAGGTATGCAGGTTAGCTGGGCTTGGGAGGATGTCATAGACGGATTGGACAAGAAACTTAATCCGAAATGGCTCTGCTTTCCAAAGCTCTGCCCAGGTTATTCTGCGTGGTTCTGCATGTTCCCACCTGGTCCACGCTCCTTGTTTGGACATGCTGGCCATTTTGGTGTAGGGTTCTTCCTCCACCTCTGCTCGTATCTCGTCCTGAATCAGTCTGCGCCTCTCTTTTCCACGGGCCAGATCGTAACGTGGCTTGGGAAAACATCCGAGAGCTGCTCGTCCCATTGCCACGGAGCCCACCAGTGTTTTGTGCCTTAGTCGCGCCTCAGCTCTATTGACGGCTTCTTGCGCCTGCCACTTCCTCCCGATCTTCACAAGGATTCCTGCTGCTGCGACTTTTGTGTCCCTGGAGTCCCTGTACATCAATACCTCTCTGGAGCGGGTGACTTTGAACTCCTCTGATAGTCCACTCAAAGGAAGATGCAGCTTGGTAGAATGGCCGTACAGGGCAATGCTGCTCAAGGACCGAGGGAGCCCCAGCCATTTTCTGAGGAACTGGCTGATAGACTTCTCTAGAGCCTCGACTGTTGATGCTGGTACCTCGTAGACTAACAGGGGCCAGAGTATTCTTGGCAAGACTCCGTGTTGGTAGATCCAGGCTTTGAATTTCCCGGGGAGGCCAGATCTGTCAATCGCTGTGAGCCAGGAAGTCAGGTCTCACCTGGTTTGTATTATGGCAGCTGAGTCCTTCAGGGAGCTATCAAAGATCTTCCCCAGGCTCTTGACCGGTTTTTAAGACACCGATGGAATCATGGTCTTTCCCAGGGCAAAGCGGAAACGGTTGGACACTTTAGCCTTCTTTAGGACAGAGACCTGGACTTAGCAGGCTTAAAGCTCATCCTTGCCCAGGAGATGAGACTTTCAAGCCCCTGGAGGAGCCACCTGCACCCTGGAACGGATGTTGTCATCACTGTTAAGTCGTCCATAAAAGCTCTTATGGGGGGCTGCCGGGTCCCAGTTAAACGGTTTAAAAGTAAACGGAAAAAAAAAAATATATATATATATGTGTGTAGCTTCTTTGTTTGTTTGTTGCATGGTTAAAAAAACTGTATTAAAAGACATATTTCACTGAGCAAGCAAAATGAAGCAAGCGAGAAGTAGCTATTGTGTGGGACCATTTCGACAGAAAGAGCGACGAAGTTACTTGCAAAATATGCTACGCAGTACTAAAATAAAGCAGTAGGCCTAGTGCAAGTACAATGCAATATCACTTGCGAAGCAAACATCCACAAGCAAATGAAAGGTGCTTTCCGAAGCTGGCTACTCTAGCAAGACGTTATCTCTGTATTCCCGGGATATCTGTGCCATCGGAGACCCAGACTAACCCCACATCATGTAGACATGTTACTTTTTTAAGCTAAAAACTAGACAAACTGTGGATTGAGGTAGGCCTGCTATTCTTATTTGACGAAAAAAACGGATGAAAAAAAAAGCTTCAAACTGATTCAGTGTTTTCTTTTTGTCATCTTAATTAGTTAATTATTTACGTTAAAATATATATTTAGTGTAGGTCTATTTTAGGTGTGAAGAAGGTTCACACACGCTTCTTGGGGCACACGCGCACACACACGCAAGGTCTCTCGCTCTCTCACTCTCTGCCGTGCACGCGCTTCACGGTTTGGAGCACAGTGTGTGCATGCTCTTTCTCGCTCGCTCTAGATTTGAACTAATTTGCAGGCATCAGGGAGCCGCTATCAATATGCGGGAGACTCCCGGAACTTCCAGGAGACTTGGGATGTCTGGAACATTCACCCGCCAGTGTGGCGGATAGCCTTTTGTTATTTACTTGCCAAACGGAAAATCTACTTGCATTTGGTGCTTGGTGGGTGTTAATTTCGGACCCTGGAATCAAGTATTCCACAATAATGAAATAAAAGGCCACTTGAAGGTGCAGTGTGTAATATTGACAGCTAGTGGTTAAAAAATGGGTACTGCCGTCAAAATTTTAAATATTGGAAAGGGTTGTTGTTACATTTTAGTTCACTATAAATGCTTGTCAGTACATTCAGCAGTTATTTCAATCTTATTTCAAAGACAATAAAAGTTATTATAAAATGACATATAAATATGTACTTAAGTCCTACTGAAGTCGGTCAAAAAAGCACTGTAGTTCAATTAATTGCATGTAATATAATTTTAAACTATAATACATTTCCATTTAATTGCATGCACTTAAAAAACACTTAAAAAAAAGTATATTATTTTAAATGATATTATTTTCCTTAAGTGCTCTATAAGAGAATGCTGAAATCTTATTCTTTTCCACAAGGGTGCATAAGCAAAAGTCTCCATTTGTTCTGAATTTAATGTCATCGCAGGTTTGTTCAACAAATATTTAATAATTGTGTGTGTGTGTGTGTGTGTGTGTGCGTGTTTGTGTGTTTGTGTGTGTGTGTGTGTGTGTGTGTGTGTGTGTGTGTGTGTGTGTGTGTGTGTGTGTGTGTGTCTAATAGGCGATTTTCGACCGAAACCGTAAGGATGAGCTGCCAGGGCTTCAGCTGGAGTGGATTGATGGAATTTGTGCGCCGCTGTATGAGGTAATGCCGACCCACAATGCATCACCAGCAGGAAATATTTTCACCTTTTTTCCTAAATTATATTTTAAAAATATATATATTTATACAAGTAGCTTAAAGCAGAAGTGTGTCATTTCTGCAGCACTAGAGTCATCAAATGAAACTGCAAAAATAAAATCCCAAATAATCCTCCGATCTTCTGTTGTTTAGTCAAACACAGATCCGGCCCGATGCTCTCCAATGGTCAGGCTAGTCTGGATACTCAAACCACACAGCATTGTTTTGATATTAATATTAGTGCATATTAATAGAGGGATTGGAGTGCTATTTGAACTTCAACTTTAACCCTATAATGCCTGACATATGAAATAATATATAATTATTGAAAAATATAATTTTATTGTAATTAGACACATTTAGACAAAATATTTATAAAGTTTGCATGGCTCATATAGTATGATGTTGTGAGAATATGGAGGAGAAAAACAGCTCAATATTATTCAGAGGCTCAGACTATGCAAATATGGTGCAGATGCTGATATTTATATGGATGAAATTATGATGCTTGTAATGTAAATCAATGAGATATTTAAACAGTATAGTGACTACTTCTATCAAATGATATAAATATCAGTCATCACTTTATATCTGGCAATAATATGTCTTAGTAAGATAATATTTAAATGCTTAGTTTTATGATCAAAGCTCTGTAGTTTTAAAACATATACTGCAGTGCAATACAAGGATGATTGATTTGATTTGATTTGATTAACTTTATTAATCCCCTGGGGAAAGTTTACATGTCACAGCAGCACAACAATAAAATGACTAAATAGCCATACTCTGATGTACTCCAACATTTTCCATCTTACTTCGTAGTAGTGAAGGCTGAATAGTATTAAATGCACTAGAGAAGTCAAAGAAGGTAATTCTGACTGCGCTGTCCAGGGTCTCTAAATGACTTCAAGATTGATGCAAGAGATAAATAAGTGCATCATCTACCCCAACACCAGTTTTATAAGCTAACTGTACTTTATCCTCCGCACCACACAATACTGACTTTAAATGTTTTAATACCAGTCTCTCAAAAACCTTCATTACCTGTGTTGTTAAAGCAATTGGTCTATAGTGCGTACCACACATGATGTCTTCCATAAAACGCAAACCTTTTCCAAACGCAAACTCAAGTTAAAAATATAATGAACCACCGCACAGATCTGATCCGCAATACCAATCAGGACCTGGAGATTTCCTCATCTTAATTCTCCTTAACCCGCTTCTTGCTTGTTCAACTGACATAGAAAAACCAGGAACATACCCACAAATGGGAGGAAAGGATGAGCTTCGAGCTGGAGTGGATTTGATGAGGAGCTCTGTGCTATTCTACCTAGTGAGGAATGGTCAAAATCATTAAACCCACTATCAAATCTTTTAAAAAATACATTTAATTCATCTACCCACGTCTGACCACCAGGGGCAGTGTATCTCCTTACTTTATTTTCATGTCTGGAATTCATATTTAGACCTTTCCAAACCTCTCTCACATTCTTTTGTTGTAAATGTCATTCCAGTTTTAATTTATAACTCTCTTTCCCCTCTCTAACTTTTACTTTTAATAACCTCTGTACTCTCTTTTGCTCATCTTTATCACCCACTAGAAAGGCCCTCTCTTTCTCGTTTAATAATACTTTTAACTCAGAGGTAACCTGAGGCTTGTTGTTTGAATAACATTTGATCTTTTTGGTAGGTACTGTTTTATCAACACCATAGGTAATATAATCTCTAAAACACTCAGTTACGCTATCAATGTCCTCATCATGTGATTTGCACAGAAAACCAATCAGTTGTTTCAAAACAATCCATTAATGCTTCATAGACTGCATCAGACCATATCTCAACTGTTATTACTGGCAGTTTTCCTATTACTTCATTACAAACGGCACATAAACAGACCTAATGTAAACAAGATTATGATCCGATCGTCCCAATGGAGGAAACGCTGAAGATCTTTCAGGCCCTTGCACACTGAGTCAATCACGCTTGCACACGGCCTCCGAAACTTTCATCCGTCATTAAAAAAATCGGATCGGGTTCGATTTTCTGCGTTTTTCGCATCCGTAGCGAGCAGTTTGAATGGTGTTTTGACAACTCAGAGCCACCAAATCACGAATACGAAAAAAAAACGCATACGAAAATTTTGGACTCAGTTTGCAAGGGCCTTTAGGCTTCTTTCACATTTGCAAAAAACAAGTATTTTATTGTCTCTCGTATCACAGTCCACATACTGAGTAAACGATGGTGAGAGTATTATGTAGAGATGCTTGGTTAAAATCACCAGAGATAGTAATCAGTGATTGAGGATATTTTAACTGCATCCTGGATGTAATAATATTAATATATTATTCACAAGCTTTAGTCACATTGGCCGAAGGAGGGATATGCACCGCTAATCCCATAATAATCACAGGTAAAAATGGTTTATGTCGTCTTTTCTTCAGTCGTAGCTTTACTCCAGTGCAATACAATGATGATTGAGAGATTAACAAATAAACCATATTTGACACTGATGATTTTTCTAATAAATGATGATTGATAATCAAGTAAAGGTGCTTTAGTACAGTAATTGTTCATCT
>NW_027508707.1:127500-140000 GCF_051911475.1 Siphateles boraxobius | reverse complement strand
TTTTTAAGAAAGAGGGCAACAAAATCATCCTCACTGCTTGACGAATCCATTTTGTATTTTTTGCGCTTTTTTCCCGCAAAGGTTTAATAAATACGCATCGGACTCAGTGTGCAAGGTTTCTGTGTGTGGCGAATTTTTAGGCTGACAAACATGAAGAAACGCATACGAAAATTTTGGACTCTGTGTGCAATGGCCTTAAGCCCCATTCACATTATAAGTGACAAAGCGACACGATACCATTCATTTCAAATGGGGAGCGTGCGATTTCCGGCGACACTTGCGACAGCAACCGTTGGCGACCGGATGGCGACACGACAAAGTTGAGTTCTGTTTAACTTTATGCAAATGAAGAGCGACTTTCGGGAGCGACAACCAATAGGAGTGGAGCGGCAAGAAAACTGATCCGCTGTCATTGGATGTCATTCATAAAGGCAACCAGTAGTAGGAATGCCCACTAGCGACCTCATCGCCAGCCACTGGCGACATGCAGCGACAAAGTCGCTTGTAGTGTGAACGGGGCTTTGAGCCTGCGCTGCAGTTTATCTTTAAAGCAGGATGGATTCTGATTGTCAATTTGTTTTATTGTTCATCAGCTGGAAAAAAATCATTCTAAAATTGATTTTGTGATTCTAATGATATCATTCCTCTGTGCCGTTATCGTTGTAAGTTGTGGTGTGGACTCTGCTATTCTTTTAGAACATTTTTTACAACTATATCTTTATCGTTATAGTTATCATCATTGGTATAAACAGGCCTTAAAAGTACTATAAAGTAATTTATATAACTTGTGTGCTACATTCCTGAAGCCTTGCAACAGCTTTGTGTGACTGAATGACCATATCCAACTGATTTAATTACTTATTATTACTTAATTACTTTTTGGATGTAAATGTGATGGCTCTCCTCATGTAAATTATATTTCATGATGATAAAGTTATATAATTGCCTGCCGATAACCATTTCATAAATGACGGCAGTTATTAAAGGAAACACCTAACGTAGTAACCCTGAAATTCAGAGCCACAGTTCTGTAGCGCAGAAGAAACGCTGTGAGTGTTGTTATGCTGGAGTGAAACAGGCCTTCGATTCCCGGGTTGTTTTAACCTCATGAAGCAGCTCAGACTCGGGCTGCGTCTGAAATCACACACTTCCCTACTATATAGTATGCAAAAAACAGCATGTGAAAAAAGCAGTGTGTCCAAATTCATAGTATTGGAAAAACAGTAGTGACCTACTACTTCCAGTGAGATTCTGAAGTGTGCATACGATGGACGCTTTCCTATCCCATGATTCCACGGGAGAGGACTTATGAATGGCAGGGAAGCGTTGGTCACGTGACAGTGACAACATGGTGGATGTAGTACATCTGGATTTTATACCACACAAATTCATAATAACGGTCACGAGATAATTACTTGTTCAGAATAAGTACCTACTCAGAGAGTGTGTGATTTCAGACGCAGCCGTGCTGTGATGTTTCGCTCTTCATCTTCATTCTCTCATCTCTGTGTCCTGGATTACCTCAAACCCAACTTTACTCGCACACAGGCCCACACACAACCTGCAGGACGAGCGGCAGATTCACACAGGACTCCTACACATCTCCCTCCCCCTTGCATGTTTGCTTATTAAATATTTTGTCAAATTTCCAGCTACTATAGAAGTGCGCTACTTTTTTCCACAGAATTCCACTGCTTTTGCAGATTGCATCTGGACCTACTACTAACTTCAGACTGCTTTTGTCAGTCACCTTTTTCATCAGTGATCTTGTGAAATTGTCAGTCTAATCTGAGACATGTATGTGCCTTTACTGAGTAACAAAATCTTCTTCGATACACACACGCATTCATCTCATTCTGTTCTCATCCTCTCTACCAGCTGAGAACATCTCCAGTCATATATTTCACCCCAAAAGGGAAATAAGAAAGCCTAGATTTGCATAGAGGACAGAAAGATATTTACAACATTTTCCCGACAAGCACAATGGCCCTCATTTACCATTCTTGCGTAGAAACGGGCGTATATGTTGGCGTAAGATTATCCTTGCACTCCTCTCACCGCCTGATTTATGAAGCTGTGCGTACCTTTGAAATCCAGGTGTACGCAATACCTGCCCTTGATAAATGCCGCGGCTGAAAACGATCGTCATTAGAATAACACGCCCCTATATATTCAAGTATCCGCCTCCCCCACACCCTCATTTTACACCATCGACACACGGAAGACGGCAAAGAGGAGACACTTCTCCGATGTGGAGATCGAGACCATCACGAAAAATTATTATCAAATCAAACAACAATATTGTTGATGATAAATTCAAAGTTAATTGTATTTTTTTTTCAAAACGCTATAAATCCATCCATTTTTTGTCTAAAAAAACAACAAAAAAAACAACAAGAAGAGAACATGCAACATAATCAGGGACTCATACTATAAATGAATATAAATTAAATAAGTGCAACTGCATGAAATAAATAAAAGCCAAACAAAATAAATAGTAAAATAAATTAAATAGTAAAAATAAAATAAATATTTCCAATGTCACGTTCCAATATTGTCCACCACATAAAACAAATAATTTAAAAATAACACACAGATACAGTCCTTAAATACAACAATGTTAAAAATACATTCAAATCATTTAGTAACACATTTAGGCTAATAGTCATTCGTGCCGAACTTGAAAAAAAGTAATAACAATATTCAGGCCTACTATTAGGCTACGTGTTGTAGCCATTAACTAAGTGCATTTAGTTTCATATTTCTTAAAAAAATAATATTGGTATTTTTTCCCCATCTATGTTGATTATGAAAAGTGAACATAGGCTATGATAGGATGCGCAATATATCAGGAGACATGCTCAGACATGATTTTGGCCACTTAATTAAGTTTTGTTTTGTAGAAAGCCTTTCTTTAAAGTGAATTTCGTTTTGTATAAATTGTATCTTAATTTTAATATTTTTTTCATCAACCAATTGCCTGGATTTAATAAATAAGAAGCAAATAGCAGACAATATAATCATGAGTCATGACATGGAGGTGCGGTCCCTTGCATTGCACGTGAACTGGAGCGCATCTCATCACAAATTAACCGAAACTCAGTATATGCCTCACAGACATGAGAAATATATCTATAAAGAAAGCTTGAAATGTCTTTAAACGAAACAATTATAAACGAAAATAAATAGGCTACTCTCTCTATAGGCGCGTTCACTACGGAGATGGTGATCATCAATTTCATCTTTGCAGACAACATTAGTTTATTAATAGAAATAAAATACAAATTTATTTTTAAAAATGGCGTTTATCGTGTTTTGGAAAAGAGCTCCTGATATCTTTTAGTTTGTCAGTGTGTTTTGTGGTGTTAAGAATTGTTTTTCTGCGCATTTCCGCACTAACTCAGAACGTGCGTACATGTACGCCACCTCCTGACCTGGCGTAGGATTTGAGCGTGCCGTACGCCAACGTCCATATCGATAAATATCAAAGTCACCGTGGTTTTGGCTGTACGCTGGAAATTTGGTGTACGCACTTTTGATAAATGAGGGCCATTGTGTCCAAATGTACATTTGCTTTTGTTTGTAATTCTCGTTATTTTTGATGATTCTATTTAGATTCTCATTATAATATGAATCATCCTGTCTGGTCACAGTTATTAATAGTCTTTATATTTTTAATCTGAATAATTAATAATAACACACAACAATAGTAATAACATAGTAATTACAGTAATGATTTTCATGATCATTGATTCACTTTTTCATTTCTTTGTGAGATTCATTAACATACAATAGCACAGTACCATGGAAATTTACCAGCATTACATCAGAAATGGCTCCAATGCAGTTGGATATTTCATATTCAATAACAATTTCAATAACACAGTACAACTGTTAAATTCATGTTCAGAATGCTTTTTCCTTTAGTGTTTCACTGGTCATCACAACCCGGGATGTCTAACACCACATTTCAGGTTTATGTATGACATACAAAAGTTCACAGTTGGAGAAAAACTTCCAAATATCTTTAAATATAAATGCAGATTCTCAACACAAATCGATGCTTATTTTCCAATCTTTTTATTTTCTGTTTTCCCGAGTGAAGGGTGAATTCTATAACTATACCGTAGTATTTTGGGAAAAGAAACCCTTATTTGGGTTGTCATGGATGGACTGGCTGTAGGGAGAAACTTGTGAGCCGGCTTTCTAAGCTAAATTGATATACTGTAAGACGTAATTATACAAGTTTTGCTGTTCATTCATTTACTGTGACCAAAACCGCACTTCCAGCACTCTTAGAAGAAAAGGTTCAATATGTAACCGTATAGGTTTCCGTCGGGCACTTCATATAGAACCTTTTAGGAGATTTATTTTATGGATTTACTTTTAATTTAATCATTTGGTTTTAACTGATATTTTTATTTTGGTTAAAGGGGTCATGAATTTTTTTTTTTTAAATTTAAATGTTCCTTTATAATTTTCATCCTTTATAATAGGTTCATTTAGAAAGTTAATGAAGTTTTTTTGCACAAACAAGATGCAGAAAAACAATCATTTTTTTCATTCTGACCCTCTGTCTGAAACGATCAGTTTTTAAGGCGCGGCTCCTTTAAGGCTTGTCAGTAAACGGCCACTGTTATGATTGGCTAACGTCATTGCATTGGGAACAGTATCAACGCCCACTCGCTATTGCACGTGAGTAATTGTTTTGAAAACATTATCCATATAAAACCATCATTTACAGACAAAACATTATGAAATCCTGTAACTACGGTTTGTGATGAAGATACTGTCAGATCCAATACAGTTGCTGCTTCATCTGTCAATCAAAGTTTCTTTGAACTCTCCATTACACTCTGCCTCGTTCACACAAAAAAAATGCTCCGAACAAACATATAACCCTATAAATGACATAAAAAAGAGAGACGTTTAAACTAGACGAAAGCAAATGTTCCTTCACTCTACCATTTATCCTGTTGTCGGCAGACTCAAGCGCGTGAAGTATGCCAGAAACTGAACACACATCTGTATACTGAATCAGTGTAGACAGCGTCAGTGATTATAATGACTTCTGTTTGCTTTTGACGCCACACTCACATCCACTGTAGGCAAATATCAGCTGTTAAGTGGGCGGAGCCTATGAAAATGTATTTGCTCATGTGACGTAACAGCTTGTTTAAATAAATGCTTTGATTATAATGAGGCGGATATTTTAAGCTATGAAACTTGCAGGATGTTTTAATGGTACGAAGAGTCAAAATATCAAGGCAAATTTGATTTCTCATGTCATGACCCCTTTAAATTAAACAGATTAAACAGCTTGCAAACATACTTTATACACTAGAAATAATTGCAATAACCTGCTTAACGAAATTATTCTGTAATCATTTAAGACATTTTATCTAACCTTTTTGGCATAAATTAAACCCCACTGAACCTTTTTTACTAAGAGTGAAGTCTCCCTCCACCACAGAACGGCAGCTATAGTCCACATATAACCACAAATATTTACCTTGTTTTTCTTCCCTGTCTCATGCTCCTTCGTGTCCTGATTTATATAATATGCGACTGCACTTTGATAATGTGTTGTGGTTTTGAAAGCCTCCTCGTGCTGCTAAAAGTCCACATGCTCTCGGGAAATTGAAGATAAAATGCCAATTGATGGAGAGTACAATTGAGTTGCATGAAGAAGTGTCTGAACTGTCCAGCTGTAATAAGATTCACCTGTACTTCATTATTCAGTACTTGATTTATTGTACCTGCATGAAAGCAGCTGTTGCATCAGTGGGGAGGAATACTTTCATATTGTGTAACTGCATTATTCAGAATGTTTTACATTATTCCGAATGATTTCTTGGAGGATTGGTTACTGATGTTACCCCTGTTGGACTCTTCTCTGAGGCGTTATGTAAGTGATGAGGCTGTCTTGAATTGTCTTATTCTCTTGGTCCTTTTTCTGGAGAATCCTGAAGCATGATTTCTGGAAGTGTAAACTGTCCGATTCAAATAAACGTGCTGCTAGAAATAATGAGTTGGAGATTTCTGCGAGTAGTCTGGAAAATTCAGGTGTAAACTTCACGATGTTGGTCCGAAACTAGTAAAATGACATTTACTTTGCCTTTAGACTGTATGTAGCTCCGCCCCTTTTCAGTTGTTCAGTCAAAAAAAAAAAGCAGTTCTCAATTAAATAATTTGCATGTTTCAGTGGAAGAGTATTTTTGTTGTTGTTGCTCAGATCTCGGATTGTAATGTTGCGATTCCTCTCACAGCTGGATGGTTTGTTTCACAGCAGCTTCTATGCTGAAAATGAATCAGAAATATAAAGGCAAGGCTGCGATGAAACCGTGGCCCTGCAGCACTGCTCATTTTAGACGTCTCACTAACCTGACACACATAATTCAGGTCGTGAAGCACAAATGAGTTCTGTTCATTAGTCAGGTGTAATCAGATGTTACATAAGGAGTAACATCCCAAATGTGCTCATGGGCTCCTCCTGTAGGACAGACAGACGCCACTCAAC
The DNA here is from genome assembly GCF_051911475.1 of Siphateles boraxobius. Classification (NCBI taxonomy): domain Eukaryota; kingdom Metazoa; phylum Chordata; class Actinopteri; order Cypriniformes; family Leuciscidae; genus Siphateles; species Siphateles boraxobius. Next base: position 133,480 of record NW_027508707.1, on the reverse strand, counting down.
AGTGACACCGTGTGGTTACATTACACAATGATCTGCAACTGAAAGCCTATTACAGAAACTGTGTGTGTCCATATATTACAATCATTTTAAACCAGTGCTCGAAGTGGGTCGTATACGCATAATACGTAATACATATACAATATATATTTGAAAATGTAATTTTTAAATTAAAGCGTATTGTTTATGAGTCATTAGATAAAGAATATGCATAGAATTGATTAAAGACACAATCACAATGTAAAAATGATTTGTTGGTTTAACTTAAAGTACCCTAACCTGATTGCCTCATTTTAAGTCCCCCTGTGTTGAAAATCTATTTTTTAATGTTGTTTATAAGTCTATTTGGTATTTTTAAAGGGTAACTAAACACTAAAACAACTTTTTTTAGTTAATGATCTGTAAGAATGGAGCTTCATAAATGCTGTTCATTGATTCAAGTACATTTTTTGACATTTGGGTTTAAAGTGTTTTAATTCTACAATATATGGTGTAAAAACGTCTGAGTGCTGCCCTCTTCAGGTTGAACGGTGGCTACTGCAGTTGAATTTTCCTATTGGAAGTTGTGGTACCCTCTGATGCGTATCAGGTGCACGCCCCCCTCCGCTGGGCTGTCCACTTTTCCTGCATTTTTCAAATATTGCCAGCGGGTGGAGTCAGGCTCTGACCAGGGGTTTAGTTACCCTTTAATATGCTTTAAGACAAACAATGTGTAAATTCATAAGTCAACACCATTGCTGAGTATTTTATGCAAACAAAAGGCAGTCTCAAAAACGACTGTAACCCTTGTTTCCTGATAAGGGAACGAGACACTGCGTCGTAACGACACTTTGGGGAACGCCCCTCAGCGTAGCGTCTCTGAAGCATGAGTGAAACTAAGCCGATCCTGATTTGTGCTGCATCAGGACGTAACGTGTGACGGCATACACTGAAGCTACAAAGGGACGCCGGCACACAACAGAGTTAGCTTCTGTGATGAAGCAAGTCGCTCCCAGGCAGAGGGAGGCGTGGTAAAGGGAAGCAGTCACTCGTTCCCTTCTATGTTCCCTTTCGAGAGAACTAGCACTGCATCGTAACGACACTGGGGAACGAATACCCAATATGCCACAACGAATCCCGTCTGTCCTAGTGTGAGAGCACTCGTGCACCTGGCGTTGAAGGGAGGTTCAGACTTTAAAATCTCATGAATGTGTGCGGAGTGGCCCATCCAGCCGCATCACATACCTCCTGGATAGGGGCCCCTGAGAGGAGGACTCTAGAGGATGCCATGCACTCGAAAGATATAGAGAGGGCCTGAAGCTCTCCTACTCTTTTTAGAGAAGTGATGGCTAATAGAAAATCAACCTTAAGGGAAAGGTTATTGGCCTCAGCTGACTCTAAAGGTTTGAAGGGGGCCTCGACCACCCCTTCGAGAACCACCGCCAGATCCCATGTGGGAACTCTGGTCGGTCGCAGGTCTCATCCTCCAAGCCCCACGAAGGATACATACGATCATCTGATGTCTTCCCAATGGCCCATCCCTCAGAGAAGCGTGGAAAGCCGTAATGGCAGCCACGCACACCTTGAGTGTGAACTAGGTAAGACCAGCAGAGAAGCGATCTTGGAGCCACTCCAGCACTGAAGCCACCGGGCAGTTAACTGGGTCCACACTGCAGAGCGTAGCCTACACCAAATGTTGAAAACATTCCAATTCAGGCCCTACAATTTCCTTGTGGAGGGAGCTCTAGAGCTGAGTATGGTCTCGACTACTCCTGCTGACAGGCCAGCCTCTCCAGAACTCCCTGGAGCAGAGCGTTCCCCACCAAAGCAGATGTATCCCGGCAGGGTTTGTTGGGCAGCACCGATGTCTTTAGAGATAACGCGATGTCAGGGGACAGATAGCTAGCCAATGGCTCGTCCACCTGAGGCATCATCCCATAACCATTATCTCTCACCCCCAAGATGTTGCTGTAGTCTACAACTGGGGGGTTGGACAAACGAGAGGTGTGTGGCCTGTTCCACGATTTACACAACTCATTGTGTAAATCGGGAAAAAATGGTAGACCCCGGCGATGAAGTTGCTCTGTGCTGCAGAAAGCACTCATCCAACTTTCTTTTTGTTTGCGCTTTCTACCTTTCACGTGGCCAACTAATATTTAAATGGTCTACGGCACGAGAGACAACCTCGACCTATGCGGGGACCTCTCCAAAATCCCCACCTTTGATGCTGAGCACATCCACTTCCTCAGAAGCAGACAGCCCAAGCAGAGGAATCCTGAGAAAGTGCCTCAGCAGTCTCAGGGTCCCCTGTCAGATCCATTTGCGAACACCATGATGTGAGCCAGCCCGCACCACGGGGGGCGCGAGCCTGACGGAGCACGAGCCTGACCATCATCACTGAAGATGGCCAGGCGGGAAATGGAAAATTGGAAATCCATCACAATGTTCACAGTCAGCCCCCTCGAGAGTTGCGCGAGCGTGCTGCGCTCCCAAATAGTGTACACACATTTGATGTGTGTTCCCACCTGTAATGAATCTGGGGCAGGGATGCACACACATCTTTTACTGTTGGCTCTCCATGTTATATATATATATATATATATATATATATATATATATATGTGTGTGATATAGTGGACAGACAACACCAAATATGACATACAACGACAGAGAGCGCTTGCTTCATCACAGAAGCTAACTCTGTTGTGTGCCGGCGTACCTTTGTAGCTTCCGTGTATGCGTCACCTTTGGCTCAGTTTCATTCATGCTTCAGAAGCGCTACGCTGAGGGGTGTTCCCCAAAGTGTCCTTACGGCGCAATGCGAGTTCCCTCGAAAGGGAACAGGGTTTGAAATTGCTGGTGTTTCTGACATCTATCAGATCAACGTGTGATCGTCAACGAGTGGATCTCTGAGCCAGAGTGAGTGGAGGCGGGGCTCATTTGCATATTCATGGCGTCGCATATACTAAATGAGGCAAGGGTGTCGAGTTACATTTAAGCTATTTAAAGGCATAAGGAAATTGATTTCAAGAAAAAAAACATTTAACTGTCATTTTGGTCAAAGATGAGTTTTAAGGGATACAATTATTGACTACAGGGGGACTTTAAACTAAAAATTTGAGTTGATACAGAGAAAGAGATTAGTTTATTAAACAGAAACTCAACATGTTTTGTTATCTAACGTTTGTTAACCTAAGCTGATTTGAAAAAAGATTTGTGAAAAGTTGTGATAAATCATAAAATATATATTTTTACAGTGGACAGACCGTTAATGCACCAATTTAAACCTCTGATCAGAGTGACAGATACAGAGAAACATTTTGGTTCTACTAAATAATGACCCAGCAGTAGCTTTAGAGTAGAGATTTGTGGTTTTTGATGTCACTTTGAATTATAGTAATTGATACGATTCATGTAAGCTATTAAATAAATAAATAAATAAATAAATAATGTAATTGTTTAATATAGGGCAGATTAAACATATTGCCAATCTAGAAAATAACAGTAATATAAGGTTTGTCTATATTCTAAATTAATATAATAAATATGATTTGGTTAGTTAAAATTATTTGAAATGTAATCAATATTCAGGGATTGACTTGATAGTGTAGAACCTATTGTATACATTGTATTTTTCCACTTCAAGCACAGTTTTAAATACTAAAATAATTAAAATAACATTTCCAGATTTCTTCAGGGCCTCCACTCTTTTTAGCCAATGGAAATGAAAGATTGCGTCGAGTTCATTGAGTTTTTGGACTGGATTTCTAAGCCGTGTGGTCTGGATGTCTACTAGTACACATTTGGGCATTTTGCCAGTGAGTTTGTAGCCATCAGGAAGTGGAAGTGTGATTCAGGCCCTGTTTACAGCTGGTAATAAGATGCGGTTTGGTCGATCGGATCACAAGTGGACGGATCTAAATACAGGAGTAAACGGGTCTAAAATGTTTTGAGCTTGTCCACTTTCTACCACTTCCAGGGGAGTTGAAACACATTCGACCGGATTGCTTTCGCAGTTTAAACGCTCATGTGATCGAATGTGTTCAAACAGCCACAAAAGACCGTCTTCTCTCCGTCTACTGACCTCATGAGTGACGTTACGCTAGCCGGATGGGATTTAAACTGTCGGCTGAAGAACCAAGTTTGGTTTGAAGATGAAAAACATTCCTGAGGCAAGGCCTCTGATTGGACAGAGAATTCAACAAACCTAATAAAACATTTGCAATAATGACAGAGGACACAAGATCTAAAATGTTCTGACATGTTAATTTATTGCACAAACAGCTTTGACAAAAATGTACTCCGGTATTAAACACATGACCAAGAAATCTGAGGGAAAGCAAGGGAAACTTTCATTATATTTCGGTTAAAATATAATTATAATACAGTTGTTGTTTTTCTTGAAGTGACTGTAGATGATGAAACCATTCAGGAATCAATCAGAGGAGCAGCCAGACCTCCTCGAGATCCTTCATTTTGCGTTTCAGCAACACAATAGTCCAGAAGCAGATGGGATTCATAACACATAAAAAAAGCTCCTCTGCCATTTTATAAATGGTACGCGTGTCACGTGGGAACCAGAAGAGAGGATCTGCTGAACATCACAGCCCTGTTTGACAGGACGTCTGAAAATAAAGACTCTGCCGGGCGGCTGGATTGTTTGTTTAGGCTTAAATGTTTTACAAAAGTGCCACTGCAGTAAAGCGAGACGCCTGAGCCTGTTAAACAGGACACACACTAAACTCTGCGGGATGAATATCAGATTCATGTAGTGATACAGGAAGAGTTCACTCACAAATAAAACTTCATCATTAGGTCAACTTCATGTTCACCAAACATTCAAACATTGTGAAACAAAATCTTCATGCAGGTTTTTTTTTTTGGGTATATTGACAGTGAATAAGAAAAAGTGAAAAGTAACATGAAGTATCAGACTTCTCTTTTGAAATAGAGTCCTGCAGGAATGACGTCAAAACCCGGAAGTCTGGTTCCCTACAGATTTTCCTATGGAAAATAAAGCACGTAACAGTCACATATTATGTTTTAGATCCAGTTCAGATCATCTCTGGCTTTTTTTGCATTGTTGTGTTAAAAAAATACAATTTATCGTGATGGATCTTCGGTGAACATCCTCTCCAAATGGTGTGCTCATGTTTATATACAGGACACACAGATGTGTGTGTGTGTGTGTCTGCAGTAGAAGAGATGCTGACAGTCTTTGGCAGAAACACAAGGAGAGATTATACAGATGATGGAATCAGTCAGAGCACAACTTCTCTGTTCAAAACACACGTTTACAGGCTCAACACACACACCGCACCTCGCTAAAGAGTCCATCTCACAAAAACATGTCTTTCCCTCCAGAATCAAAAGACAAAAACAACACTGTACAATAAGGTTGAGTAGATGAGTTAATATTGGTATCATGAACGACAAAACCCATTTTATGACATTTATAAATATACTATTGATCCTTGTTAACTCACATTCATTCATAAAACATTATAACGTCAGTAAATGCTTTAAATATATGTAAGAATGATAATTTCTGTATTGTTCTTTATTAATGTCAACTAATGCATTAACTAATGTTGGTGAATAAAACCTTATTATAAAGTGTTAAGAATAAAACGACTTAAAAAAAGCAATATTAGGGCAATTTCCATGTCATTCGTGACAGTATATTCTATGGAAGCTTGTTTCTGCCACAGAAGGAAAAATAAAAAAGGTAATTGTGAATTTTCTCTCTCAATTCTGACTTTTAATCTAAGAATTGCGTGATATAAAGTCAGAATTGTGAGATCTAAACTCCCAATTATGAGGGAGAAAAAGTCAGAATTGCGGGATTTAAACTCGTAATTGTGAGATAAAAAGTCACAATTGTCTTTTAAAACGTTTTATTCTGTGGTGGAAACAAGCTTCCATAATATTCCCTCATTCTCATTACACGAATAATAATTTTAATTACCATAATTACGTTTTTTTTCCCCTCATATTTGGTGCA
>NW_027508707.1:95000-122500 GCF_051911475.1 Siphateles boraxobius | reverse complement strand
CACAAATGATTTACTGATTCATTTGATTCATTATTTTCACATTTTCACATTCATTTTTTTGCAGTGAAATAAGTGTACAGTTAGTTCCGTTTGCTAGATTTGTTACAACAATTCACTAAAACCAACTGCTTAAACACACAATTGATTCACTGATTAATTTGAGTCATTACTTTCATGATCAATTGATTCACTGAATCACTTGAGTCATTATTTTCACAATGTTCTCGGGAAGCCCTTCTTGGTAGTGAAATAAATGATCAGTTAGTTCTGTTTGCTAAGTTCATTTGGATGGTTCATTCCAATGAAAACACAAATTATTCATAGATTCACGCAAATAACACCCCCACCCCCAAATAATTCAGATATTCATTTCAGTCATAACTTTCAAAATATTCTTGGAAGCTCTTCTTTTTGTAATGAAATAAATGTTTACTTAGTTCCATCAACTAGGGTTGCTAGGTTCCTTTGGACAGTTTATAAATGATTCACTGATTCATTCTCTTTTTTTGTAGTGAAATTCATTTTTAGTTAGTTCTGTTTGCTAGGGCTGTATTAAACTTTCATTTTGTCAATGTTTTCAAGACGTCACCAATCTCCCACCAAAGTTATTCAGTCAAGTGATTGACGAATGCTTTGCAAATCAGTTCAGGTTATTTCCTGCCGTTCTCCCTCACTAATGGCTGTTTGTACGGTCTCTCTTTAACTCTTTATCTCTAGCACAGCAGCACATCTATTTTAACGTGTTCTTTCAAGATTCAAAGTGCATATATTTGTTGGTGTAGTTTGCTTAGATGCGTACACACGGTCAGTGTGCAACAAAGGAACTGTGTGTGTGTTTGTGTTTAGAGCGAATGGAGGTCTGGTAAGCGTGTGTTTGGTTGTATTCACAGCTCTGACCCGTGGTAAACACAGGTTAGTAAACTGTGTGTTTCTCTCCTGCGCCCTCCCACCTCGCCAGCCCAGACTACATCTGTTTTTTCCAGATACACACACACTCACTTCATTTGTCATGCTGTGATTGTGTGTAGACAAAAGGGCCTGTCGGCAGGCAGATAGTACCGCAGTACTGCTATTAATCACAATTACAGAGAACTACCCCCCTCTCTCTCACACACACACACACACACCATCAGCATGGCTTTCTTTCTTTTAGATTGCAGTCATGAAAGTTTATAAACATCAGCTCACCATTTCCTCTCTCATTTTAAATGTAGAGTTCATTCAAAAATTAAATATCACCTGCACATCGTTTCAAATAGACTTTATTCTCTCTCTTCTGTGGAATAAAAGATGTTATTTTGCATCTGATCTTTGAATGATTCATTCACAAATCTGACCCAATGATCAGGTCGCAGCATTGGACAACTCGTTTGATAATCTTTTCTTACCTATTTTTAACTCGCATTTTCTCAATTATTAGTCTGCAGAATTGTATCTTTTGTATTCCACAGAAAAAAGAAAGAAGTCATTCAGGAAACAAAGTTTCTGAGTGAACTATTCCTTTGGTAGTCCATGTAAGACTCAACCTGTGGGCTACAGATCTCTCTCTCTCTCTCTCTGTGTGTGTGTGTGTGTGTGTGTGTGTGTGTGTGTGTGTGTGTGTGTGTGTGTGTGTGTGTGTGTGTGTGTGTGTGTGTGTGTAGTGTGTGTGTGTGTGTGTGTGTGTGTGTGTGTGTGTGTGTGTGTGTGTGTGTGTGTGATTAATGAGTCTGGTGACGTTTAGCTAGCAGCAGGCGGACGGTAATGTAGATAAGTCACGTGTTTCAGACCCAATAAACCAGGACAAACCCCGACCCCAACGCAACCATTCTCTAAAAAGCTGAATAGTGAAGTCTAGAGGCCGAGTTCTGTGTGTGTTCGGTTTAGTAGAGCTTAGAGTGAGAGAATAGATTCATTTATTTCAGATGATTCATGTGCTGTGTGGTGAAATTCACCTCCATGGTGGTGAGACAGACTTCCTCCATTGGCAAGAATCTCCTCGCGGGCCGCATGCTACACAATAGAAACAAAACAAGATGTTAATTATCATTTTTTAAGCCTAAAAGGAGAAAGATTGTCTCGGGAGCCCTTCTTTTTTGTAGTGAAATAAATAGTTCTGCTTGCTGGGTTCATTTGAACGGTTCATTCCAATGAACACACAAATGATTCACACAAATAAAAAAAAAGCACAAATGATTCACTGATTCACACATATAAACAACACAAATGATTCACTGATTCGAGTCATAACTTTCAAAATATTTAGCAAGCCCTTACTTTTGTAGTGAAATAAATGTTTAGTAAGGTCTATCAGCTAGGGTTGTTAGGTTCCTTTGGATAGCATAATAGGGGCACTTTAATTAAAATTATCTATTTTAAAGACTCCTAATTTTGGTCCAGTCTGTTGTGATTGGTCTACTCTGCTCTGATTGGTCAGATGACCCAGTCTGATGTGATTGGTCTACTCCACTCATTAATTTGAGTCTTTACTTTTTAAATGTTCTTTGAAGCCCTTCTTTTTAGTAGTGAAATAAATGTTTAGTTAGATCTATCAGCAAAGGTTGCAAGGTTCATTGTGACAGTTCATTTTACTTTCACAGGTAAACATTGAGAAATGTTGTGCAAGTTTAAAGATCGATGGCTAATCTTTACCTTTCTTGTTGTCCTTACCTCCACTTTTTCGTAGACATGAACTGGATCACTCAGACCCCGGTAATTAAAGGCAAAATAGAAATACACACAAGCACCCGCATCATACGTCTGTGTAACTCTGGAAAGAGTAAAACAAAGATAAAAACATAAGTTATGATGCTTTCAAGTCCATCCGGGGAAGATATCCACCATTTTATACTGACACCTAGTGGTGTGGATGTGGATGTAGCCATGTTTATTTTTTTTTAAATACTTTAAATATTATTTAATTTTACAATAGGCTATACTGTTTATAATAACACTGAGTGCACTTTTAGGGGTCATAATTACACTAAAATATACTCATGTATAATACATCAAATCTAGCCATTGATATGAAGTTCCTATAAATGAAAAGCTATTGCTAGTTACATTATTATCTATCACTTATCCAGCAAGCTTTATAATAATTCTTCATCAATGGCACACAAAAAGCATAAAGAAACTGTACAGCCCATTTTTACAATCATGATACTAATTTAGCATCAACTAAAGATATCTATATCTATAATACATGCGTTGTTTGCTATGATTTCTTTATTTGTCACAGCAACTCAAAAAGTCTAGGTTCAAATAAAATCCAGCTTTTCCAACTGGTAAGTACAACACTGTGATGGCCGTCATAATTTCTCTAATATGCTCAGTTTTCTAATTTTGTTCTGATATAAACACCTCATAATCACTCATTTCTGAGAGGATGAGGAATGTTCAATAATCTTAATACTCTTCCTGCTAAAGCAGATTTACGGCTGCTGTTGGGCTTTCAATGACTCTAGAAAGGCACAAAGAGAAAGTGAGAGACACTGACATGCTTTCTATCCAGGCCCTGCCTTTGTGACCCTTGACTTTGAGACAAAGTAAGTTTAAGTTTATCTGGTTTTGCAGAGGTTAAATGGCCACATCAATCATGTCACACGCAGCTGGAAAGCAAACAACAGGAAATGAATGGCTAGGAAATGCTCTTCAGCCCAAAACTCCCTCTGTGTGACCGTAAAGGTGAGATTAGAATGAACACAGAGTTCACTAATCAATATATTAGATATACTTCTAGATTTTTACATTTAATGAATAAAATGTGAGCAGTGCTGGGTTATACAATAGTTGCCACCACCATGCAAGGGTCTTGTGGGTAATATTTTTAGTGTACTGCTTTTGAACACTAGTCCGGATGGTCGTTAGACGCTTACTTATGGACAGCAAAGCAAAGGTAAGAAAGATAGACGTGTGTGTGTGTGTGTGTGTGTGTGTGTGTGTGTGTGTGTGTGTGTGTGTGTGTGTGTGTACCTGCATGTGGACAGTGGAGGGAACTGAACTCCTCTCTCCTTACACTCTCTTACAATCCTCTCCTTCACATTCCTGCACAAGTCCAAAATCCTGAAAGAGAGACAAAAAAAAAGAAGATAAATACTAATTAATGTGTTGTCAACAGTAGACAACAGTGGCCAAAAAGTCACCTAATCACTTTTACTCTGAAATGTTACAAATAGTCACATTTAAGTAATTAAAACTTTAATACAACAAAATTTTAAGTATGGGGAAAAACATACAAATACAACAATATACCCCCCCCAAAATAAAATCAATCCACAACAAATCCACAACTAAACTAAAAAACAAAACAAAAACACAACTAAACTAAACAAACTAAACAAAAAAAAAGAGCCAAAACAAAACCGTAAAACTACAGTAGGCAACATTTGAAGTGGATCAAAAAAGTTCAAAGTTGTCCTAAGACAATAACAGATATTGTTCAAAATTCATGTATAACTTTGATGAAAGGTTTTGATCCACTTCCAAATGTTGACTACTGTAAAACCCAACTAAACAAAGACTCCAAAAAACTAAACAAAACCAAAAGACAAAACAAGAGACAAACAAATTCACAACTAAACAAAACAAAGCAAAAACTAAACAAAAAGACAAAAACAAACAACTAAACTAAAACAAAAATAAAACAAAGCAACAACAAAAACACTAAACAAACTGAACAAAAACACAAACCAACAACACCACCACAGCACTCTGGATTCATCTCGCTCTGGACAATCACTCAATGTTGGGATGTATTTAAACTTTACTGCATGAATCAACACCAGTTTTGCTTTTAGTTCATAATCTGTGTTAATACTAAGAGCCAAAATTACAGGTTCAAGTTTTTCCTTTACTTTGTGTCCTTGTAACCTTCCCACCTCCACTAACGCCTCCAGACGGAGACACCAGCGGTGTTAAAGAGAGCGTGGACGATCAACAGCGCAAAACCAGTGATGCATGACCATCGCTCACCTGTCCCAGGGCACAGACGTCTCAAATGACTCTCCCATCACGTAGTAGTCCATTCCCAAATCCTGCACACACACACACATTCAATCCCAGCGTATACAAAGATACATTTATAAGGATAGTGTAGGGGAGAACCGGGGCGAAAGTAACACGGGACGAAAGTAACAAAGCGATTTTCTCTGAGCCCTGACTACATTTGCGTTTCAAGCTATGACAGCATGTTCAGCACGCAGCCAGTGACAGAGCCGCTAAATATCACGTGATTTCATCATCGTTTCCCGCGGTTAGGTCCGGAAAGCTATTTTCGAGTACGGCAAGTAAATTACTGAAGCGGTGCTTTTTTTCTATTTACAAGTTGTGTTTCTCGTTGCATGTGTCACAGTAATGATCAATCTACATGTTATTTAGTGCTGCAACACATGATAAAGTTAGCCTTGTCAGAGTTTTTCGGTATACAAGTAATTCGGGTTTAAGTGTCAGGAGTTCCAGTCGGGACTAAAGTAACACTTGTTACTTTTGTCCCGCTGCTTTGTTTACGCATAGAAACAGCTGGATGGAAACATGACTACAGTTAGATTATTTTGATAATTCATGAATTTATCTTATTTAGTTTAATTGTCATATTGTTCATTATGTTGAATGTTTTATAAAATGGATTGACATTCACAATACAAAAATATTTTAAGCAAATTATAAGCAGGTTATTTTTGAAACATTTGATGAAACTGAAATTTAAAATTAAAATGTAATGTTAATTTTTTTGCAAAGATAAATGACAAAATATGTTTGCAGTTATATGAACAGAGTCATAGTTAATGAAAACCAGAGCAACACAAAATTAAAATATAGATGTATTGTTGTAAATGTATTGTTGTTACTTTTGACCCAACTGTGTGTTACTTTCGTCCCAACTGACGGGGTCGAAAGTAACAATGTGCAACTTATGTTCAAAGTGAAATTATACTGAAGTCATTCGACATTTGTACAAAATACCACCTGGTATTGATAGACCACACTTGTGAGTTATTAACCACAGCAAAAATATATCTCGGTCTAAAACAATATCTTTTAAAATTATGTTTTCCTGAAAATGGTACTTTCGCCCCTGCTCTCCCCTACAGTCTGCTGTATCATGATCTCAAAATAAACCATGACGGGACAAACAGGACCGCTGACGTAATGCAATCAGTGCTTGACCAATCATAGTCAACTATTATATAATAGATATATATAAAATATAAAATATATAATATATCATACTTCAAATGCTCAGGGTCGGTAAGATTTTTTTTGTTTTTCAAAATTGTCTTCTGCTCACCCAGACTGCATTTACTTGATCAAAAATACAGTAATATTGTGAATCAATTTAAAGTAACTGTTTTCTATGTGAATATATACTGCAGTAAAGTATAATTTATTCCTGTGATCAAAGCTGAATTTTCAGCATCATTACTCCAGTCTTCGGTGTCACATGATCCTTCAGAAATCAGTCTAATATGATGATTAGCTGCTGAAGACACATTTATGATTATTATCAATGTTGAAAACAGTTGTGCTGCTTCATATTTTTGTGATACATTTCTTTCAGGATTCTTAGAAATTTCAAAAGAACAGCATTTAACTGAATTTCTTTGTAACATTTTAAATGGCCTTAATGTCAGTTTTGATCAATGTAATGTTTCCATACGGAATAAAACAAATCCTACTGACCCATGACTTTTGACCCATGTGTTCCAAAAAAAAAAAAAAACATGGCATCAAAAACACACATTTATTGTTAGATATAAAAATATAAGTTTTTTGTAGTTGCATTTTGATGTATTTTGAAGTCTGTTGAAATGAAGGGGAGTCATAACACACCCGCAGATACGCGATCACAAACGTCAGCATGTAACCCCTCTGACCGTTGTCCTCTCCTGCTGCCAGTCCCCTAAAACACACACACACACACACACACACACACACACACACACACACACACACACACACACACACACACACACACACACACACACACACACACACACACACACACACAGTAACAAAACAGAGTACAGGTCATTGGGACGTGAAGAGGAAAATCATATATTATCAGCACTGTCAATGTAGCAAGAGAATAACCATCAAGGCGTTTGTGGTCTGGTGAACATTTCCCATATGGATACACACACGCACACAGAGGCAGGGGATCAATAAGGTCAGCTGTGGGATCTATCCATTCATCCCCTTCTATCCATCACAATCGGCCTCTAATCAAATATTCTCAAAATCAAACCAACCTTTAATGCTGAAATTATTCAATCTGTGCTCTCTTTTCCTCACACACCCATCACTGCCACTGAAAGAGCCGTGATGAATGAGGGAGCATGAAAAGACAGAGACAAACGCCAGTGCTTCCGTATACAATCAGAAAGGTCAGTTAAGGTCAGGGGTCACGGCCCTAATGACCCATGCTGAACTATACTGGTGAAACAGTAACTCTGGTTCTATAGAAACGGCATAGATTGGAAGAACACACACATAAACTAAGGGTTTCTTACCCGAATTTGGCTGCGATGTCGTAAACCTGTTTCTCGTGCTGCAAAACCTTCCCACGATCCCCCTCAAATAACAGCGTGGCGACACACAGGTGGTGCGGGTCGAATCCTTTAAACTGAGAACAGTGTTGCACGGTTAGACATGAAATCAAAGGAGACCCACAATCCATCACTGAACGCTATTTTGAAGATTTTTAAAAAAAAATAATTCTTTATCATAATGTATGAGACTTTGACTTCCTCTGCTTCATCTAAAATGGGTTTTCATTTCTGATTTTATTTCAAGTCTGTGTGGGCGTGAATAAAAAAACAACATCAAATATTAGCCAATAATATCAGCGGCTACTTTTCACAAGCCAATCAAATCAGTGTAATGAAATCAGTCTAGCAACATTTCTTGCTTTGGATGTATGAATACTGTGGCTGACCAATCAGAATGAAGTATTTCAGAGACCGGCGTAATAGAGTGCATTAGTGCCCGCCCACTTTTTCAGTGGTGCTGTTTCCGGAAGTATTTTTCCATAACTACTCATTAAAAACTGCTGTTTATATATATATATGTATATATGTGTATATAAATGTATATATGTATATGTATAGGTGTGCGTGTGTGTGTGTAAAAAATAATTTTGTTGCATATATATATATATATATATATATATACATAAAATCAAATATTTAAGTATTTTGAGATACGTGATTATATCATTCGCAGTGCTTCATGGGAGTGGGCGGAGTTAATGAGATCTTTTGCCACGTTTTGCTTGTTTTGACTCTGATTTTCAGTAGACCATCATGGGTAATGTAGTTTTTCAACACAAATTCTGTTCTTCCGCTCTATATCAGCACTTAATTGTTGCAAAACTGTATTGACACACATTCACGCTTATTTCTCACCTTTGTTATGTAGAATTTTTTCAAGCCGTCCACGAATGACGTGAACATGGAGGACACCTGCGGCTTGAGTGCATGACCTGTCAAAACATTGAAATCGTCAGTAAACCTCAGTATTAATCAGCTTTCAGGAGCTGTGAGCAGTCATAGGCTTTCCGCTGGAAACGAATGACTCTCGTGCGGTTCTAACGTCACCAAGCATCCCTCAGTTTTGCCCCTCGAATTTCCCAGAGGCCTTTGTGTCAGATTTATTAGTGGTGTGAACAATAGCGCAGTAATGACTGGAGACACGAAGAGAGGGAAAGGCCGAGAGGGAACGCTGCACATAAATCATCCCGATAGCAGGTCCTCTGATAACAAACGCCAGGGAATCTCACACACACGCAGTCAGATTCACCTCAGCACCAACACAAGATCTCAGATAAATGGAAAAAAATCAGCTGACACGAATTTGTGTGTGAAATATATCACACAAAAAGTCATGTCGCTGCCGTGGCCTAACGGATAGCACACTAACCAGTGTTGTGTTCCCTTACACTTCCTGTCTCTCTCCATCATTTCCTGTCTCTTAGAGCCGGCAATATGATAATACTGTCAAATGGCAGTAATGTGTCATCTGGTAGAGATTTGTTGATGTCTGTGGTACACATATTTGAATAGTTATCAGTATTTATCCACGAAAATGACTAAGAACTGTGAAAACTCAGAGCGAGACGCATCCCAAATAAGTCAAGACGACGATTATTAGAGTTGTTTGTGGATGCTGTCACAACAAACAACATTAAACTGATGTACAGGTTACACTTGTTTATATATTCGCTAGAGCTTCAATGTGCCTTATCCAATTGGAATTTAACTGAATTAACTTTTTTATATTTATGATATAATAAACAAATAATTTGTATTTACTCATGTAAAATTAGTCTGGAATGTTTTGTTTTATTTTATTGTTTGTGAACAAGTGTTACAATGTGTTTAAGTATGTTTGGCCTTTAGTGTGAACTATCAAGTTAGTATAATAATAATAGTAATAATAATAAATATAGCTGCAAGCAACAATACAGGGGCAAGACCCTGGAGGGTGCACGGCTCGGCCCAAAGACCATCTGATGAGATTTTAAACAAAATTGGAAAAAATTTGTAGGAATAGCAAAAAAAAATGTTTTCATTTACCTCAATATGGCGGACAGCCAAATGGATGGAAAGTGACAAATGAGATATCGTAGGAATCAGCATAAACCAAGGATCATTATGACAATGAGAAAACCTACCGAATGTTTTGCCGATATGTCAAATCATTTAAAAGATATTGCCATTCATGTCAAAATTCAAAATGGCGCCCGATGGTTCATCTGACCCTGACAAAATTGGCATCCACGTATTCGGCATGACTCAAGGAATCCATAAACAAGATCATGATTCTGACTCACTATTCAAAAGGAAATTCGAAAAATAGGCATTTTTCAGATCTCATGACCTGTAAGTGGCGGTGTTCCCAAATTTGGCATTGACTCTCAGATCATGGTTCCAATAAAAAATAAATTGATGGAATAGTAGCAAAAAATATGGAATACTGTACTTTTCAAAATGGCCACTACTGTAATGGGCGGAGTCTTAATGTAAGATGTTGTACGTGATCAGCTTGAAGAGAGGAATCAGGTGAACTGGGTTTCATTTTTTTCTAGATCAAAGTGTTCAAAAGTCAACTGGTGGTGGTGCTATAGAGTTGGTACTAGAGACCCCAAATTGGGTCAGATTTCTAGTCATTCCCATCACTACAAGTGTGCCAATTTTCATTATTTTCCCACATTCTGTTCATAGGGCTGCCATAGACTCCCATTCAGGAAGGAGAAGAAAACTAACGAATACAATAGGGGCCCTTTGGGGTTTGGCCACAAATAAAAACAACAACATAATCCAATGAATTGAATTACCTTTCATTTCTAAGAGTATTTAAGTATATATTACCAAAATTTTGAAATAGACAAATATTTTTTCTTAAATTCCCCTTGATATACACTACTGTTCAAAAGTTTGGGGTCAGTAAGATTTTCATTAAGTAATGAAGACTTGTATTCAGCAAGGATGCATTAAATTGATTGAGTGACAGTAAATACATTTATAATGTTATAAAATAAAAAAATAAAAAATAACTGAGAAATATGAAGCAGCACAAGTGTTTTCAAGATTGAATAAATCAGAATATAATAATCATGTTTCTTGAGCATCTAATCCTCATATTATACTGATGTCTGAAGGATCATGTGACTCTGAAGACTGGAGTAATGATGCTGAAAATGCAGCTTTGATCACAGGAATAAATTACATTTTCCCATATATTGACATAAAAAACACTTTTACAATAATTACAATAATGCTCCACAATTTGACAGTTTTTACTGTATTGTTCTACAGTAGTACCATGCTATAGCTATAAATGTACTTATTGCGTGTTTGACTCCATGAGGTTCTTTAACGCTTCCATAGAACGCCAAAACTCACACATTCGTTAGTTAGCATTAGTTAATGAACTAATAAAACAAAGATTAAATTAAGATGCTAACTATATAGCATTGTTTGTTCCACCACGCAATGACTGTTTTTAAGGTGACAATCTTAGTTACACATTTGAAGATTTACTGTATCTTGAAGATTGTTGTATTGTATTGTATTGTATATTCTGTTATAAAGATTGCACATACAAATATAAGCACATAATGTTGTACTGTAAATAAACAACTTTTGTTCTGTTAGATGTTCTGTGTTTTTGGGTTTTGTATAATAATATCTCTAGGTAATGAAGATATATTAACAAAATTGTATATATTATGTATAAAACATATATAAAATACATATATAAAGAAAAGGGGGGCTCATTGATTCATTTTGCCTGGGGCCCCTACTGAGTGTTGGTTCGCCTCAGCCAACGACCAATAGTTTGAGAGGATCCACCGCTTCGCTACGCTGTACCGTGCAGAAATTGCATGCGTCTGAACCCAACCTCCTTTTTCCTCTGCTTGCGATTATAAAAAAAGAAGACTTCTGGGCTTAAAGTGTGCATGCTGCAAAAGCCATAATGATTACAGAGAGCAGAGTCTTCATTAAAGAGTCGATTCATCTCTCTCAGAAGTGCACCGTGGATGAAAACACAGATCCGCACAGGAGTTAACGAGATCCCTGGAGACGGGGAACTTTTCCACATTTATCTGGCAACCCCTCACAGATTCTCCCACATCTCCGCGTGTCACGTCATCAACCCCGGCGGCACTGAGAGCTTAATTGCTGCCAGGGCCATTTTTCATTGTTCCTGAACGGCGTGTTTGTGCATTCGCTCGCTGCTCAGCTGGTAAAATAATGATCAATTTCACTTTCTACGCGGCGGCGGCGCGAGCGGGGGTTCTCCAGAGATGAATTACACCACTGATGTAATGAATACACAGAACAACAACAAGTAATAAAAACAAAAACAAAGCTCTCAAATGCTAAATCTTGCAGTTCATCTCAGTGGAGGGGAATATGAAAACGGATCACCGTCTCTAAAGACAGAAGTCAATATACAGCAAATCTGGATATTACGCACCAGTCAATGACTTTACAACTCCACAGAAATACTAAATTGTCTAATTAAACATTGATGCCACTTACAGTAACTCAATGCGTTTGTGATGTCACACAACTCACTGTGAAGGTTTAGCTCATGAATATTAATTAGGTTTTGAGCAAATAATTTAAAATTATGTTTTCATTTGGAAATCAGATAGTAACAGGAACATTGTTTTCAGGAACAGGAACATACAGATTGGAACAGTAGTTACAATACATTACCAAAAACATTAATGTTACAAATGTTTAAAATCAAAGCTTCTTACACAATGATTTGAGATAAATCAGTCTTCTTGATCAACTGAAAGGCTCAAATGAACTTGTATAATAGATTAAATGATGTAAAAAAAAAACAGTATTATATTATTTATAATAATAGTAATAATAATATACACCATCGTTTAAAAGTATGGGATCAGTACGATTTTTTTGAGAGAAATAAATACATTTATTAAGCAAGACATTAACTTGATCAAAAGTGCCAGTAAAGACATTGTTAATGTCACAGAAGAATCGGTTTCAAATAAATGCTGCTCTTTTGAACTTTGTACATCAAACAATCCTGAAAAGAAGATTGGTTTCCACAGAAATATGAAGCAGCACGACTGTTTTCAACATTGATAATAATCAGAAATGATTGTTGCGCAGCAAATCATCATATTAGAATGATTTATGACGCATTTAAATATTTAATTAACACATTAATATCTTAATCCTTGCATCTGTCACTGTCAGGTCCAGGATTTTGTAGCTCAGTAGAAAAATGTATCCGCAACCTCATATTAAGTATGGTGTTGGTCCAGCAGTAATGTTTTCACTTTGAGAATAACAGGTCATATAATATACTGCTATATTTAACAACCATTGAGAACATCCGACCTGTCGTCTGGATTATGACAGAAGGACTGCAGGATCATAATTATTATTTTTGCAATTACACCTTTTAAAGTCCAGCTTTTAATGTTGTTATATGTCTATGTGGTGTTTTTAATATGAATTTACACATGATTTGTCTTAAAGTATAAGTCGACAGCAATGCTGAGTATTTTCTGCTTAAAACTGCAGTGAAACAAAGACAGTCTTAAAAACACGGTTTGAAATCGCTGGTGTTTCTGACGTCACAAACTACCTTGTAAACAATCAGAACAACGTGTGATCGTCAACGAGTGGATCTCTGAGCTGAGTGAGTGAGTGAGTGGAGGCGGGGCTCATTTGCATATTCATAGAACTGCGTATACTAAATGAGGCAAGGGTGTCGATTTACATTCAAGCTATTTTAAGACAAAGAAGGGAACAATTTTAAATGTTATTTTGGTGATCAAAGACGAGTTTTAAGGGATAAAATGGTTGACTACAGGGGGACTTTAAAAAGCATCTGCTATACACATGAACATGAATGTAAGTTACAAGACTGCTTCTTAAAGCACACAGATCACTGCGTATGTTACGGCAGTTTCCTAAGGTTTGTGTTATTGCTGAAGCGTAATGAATTACAAATACTCACGGTACCGTATTTAAGTGGTTTTTATCAGAAATTATACTTTGAGTAGTTTAAAAATGGTGTACTTTTACTTGAGTGCATTTTAAGTGATGTATCGGTACTTTTACTCCGCTATTTTCCCTCTGTTTGTGGTCGTTACTCATTACATGCCTGTTTTAATTGTATTTTTATCCATTAACGTGATTGGATCGAGAAATCGGTCTTGTGACTGTCGTCAAATCAAATTCTGCATAGAAAACTTTAACCACCAACAGCTGTTAATCATTACTGCAGTGGAAGTGCATTCAAGCATCAATTCAATGCAGATATCAGCATCTTCCTCTAATGTGATAAGGTACATCATTTCTGAATATGAGCTGTGAAGGTGTGGACTCTCTAAATGTGCAAAAACACCTGTACTGAAGCTTGAGAACAGGTTCAGTATGCAGTGCACCTTATGAGAGACCCATGGCGTTAACTTGTACTGCATCTCTTTCAGTGCGGGACTACAGCTCGTTAATAAAAAACTTTTTTTTTTTCATACAATTCATACAATCCGCCTTCATTTAGCAAGTGCACTTGCACAAAAACATTCTTCAAGTTCAATTTTTTGTTGCAATTCAGTTGTGGATGCTGCTGAAAATATGTGTGTGTGTGTGTGTGTGTGTGTGTGTGTGTGTGTGTGTGTGTGTGTGTGTGTGTGTGTGTGTGTGTGTGTGTGTGTGTGTGTGTGTGTTTCTTTTGAAAAAGTTTAAATTGTAACATATTTAATGTCATGGAATTACAGTGTAATTAGTGTTAGCTCACGATCTTAGGTGCATTAGGTGAGGTAACCTGATCATTTTAGTGATTCTCATTTCTGTATAAAAACACTACAACTGGTATCGTTTTGGAGAGAAAATGTGCAAGAATAGCATGTTCAGGCTCAGTGGCCTTACACCTCATTTTAAATCTTTCTTTTTTTTAAACAATATGATTTAAATGGTGATGATGGTGCTGTACTGTACTGATCTCTGTACAAGTGCATTTAAAAAAAATGGATGATAGATATTCTTCAATCTTTCAGACAAACAACAAAAGCTAATGTGAATTACATTATGTACAATGTTTTAATTTTTTTTAGTGCACAGTGTTTCAGATCAGTACTCAACGAGTCTTTTAAATAAGCTTCTTTTTTACTCTTACTCAAGTAGTTTTTTGGACAGGTACTCTTTACTCTACTCGCACTACATTTTTTGGAATGTAATGGTACTTTTACATGAGTATAGTTTTTCAGTCCTCTGAAGCGGTGCGGCGTGAATCCCTGTCTGATCTGAGATCAGCCCACACATGACACAAGTTCTCCTCGCCGACCCTTCAGCAACGGGACCAGCACAAAACACCCAGCATTCCCACGCAGTAGTGTGTGTCTCAGTCAGCAATCGAGCTCGTCAAGCAGTGTATCGTGTACATGAATCCGGACACTGGCTACTCAATTTCCGGCAACAATTCTACATATAATATCACCGCTGGTATTAATAAACAACAGGCAGGGCATTTTATATTTTTTATGCGGTTAAAGCTGCTTAAACACATTGTTCTGTTACATATTCAACACATAATATTACATAACACAAATTTTAAATGTTAATTAGACGCGTTGAGACTTCTATCTTCTATCGTGTGTCATAATTATTGAGTTGGCTCCTGGGTTTTATGTTTCACGCCTCAGAAATGTGACGTGATTTCTGTTAAGGGAGAATAGTGAGCATCGATGCTCCCTGGTTTTTGCGGTGCATTGTGGGACTTTTTAGGGTGCGAATGCTTCAGTGGACTGGAAGGATTCTGCGATTGACACACCCCTTCAAATGTCCGACTCCCTGATCAGTGCGCCGACTACTGAACTAGAGAGCCGATTGAGACGCACCCTTTTTGATTTGTTCAGCATCCCAACACTTTATGAACAATGACTTTCCCAACCATTTTTTCTTAGGAAATTATCTTCTAGTAAAATCTAGATGGCTATAGAAACTTTTCCATTATTAAAAGAGGGAATCCCAATCTGAACCCATTTGACCAAAAATATTTAGTCCTTTTGAGATTGAGAAGTCAATATTTCACTAATTAAACACATTCATATGTTCACGGTTCTCTGATGTCAGTTAATAAGTAAATTAAATATCCTCTCTTTTTTGTTCTTGATGTTTTTTTTAAGAATATTGGTAATTTTGATGTGACTTTTTTGTTTCTTTCTGAAGGCAGTCGTCATCACTACTGTAAAAGAGCTGTGTGAAGATTCTTCAAAATATCGTTTTTGTACCACAGAAGAAAGAAAGTAATATAGGTTAGATTAGAAGGACAGACGCAACTCACCGAACTGAAACTGCTCGTTGTCCATTAGCCGAATGGATGCTGGAGCACATCTCTAGAACAGGAATAAAGAAAAGGAAACATGCTCAGACAGAAACAGATTAATAGACGGAGGCGTATAATGACCCTCTCCTACACTTTTAAACAAATCTACAGTGTTATTATTGCTCAGACAGTTGTTAGGAAACACCTACAGTACAGAAAAATCATATTCCAATTAAAATATAACCCGATTTTTATAAAGGCAGCCTTGGGGCGAAGAGAAACGGATGGAGGAGCAGTGTAGATCCTGAACAGTATAATCAATAATTTAATTTTAAGTTTGGATCCCAGTTTGTTTATGGGCTAATAAGAGGCAGCGCTGTACAGAACGGTAACACTGAGATCATCAATAAGGGCTACATCAGCAGCAACACACAGACTAATGAGAAGCCCAGATCTGAGGCCATTAGCTTCACACACACACACACACACACACACACAGATTCAACATGCACTCTTCAAAATAAAGCTTCTTTAAATAAAGCTTACTGGCATCCGTCTTCACTTTGACAGCTAATTTCCCACTTAGTTTTAGTCGTATTCTTTTGACAAAAATGCAATTCTACAATAAATTCAGTCAACTAAAATCCAACAGTTTGGAAATAAAAAACTAAAATGAGAACAAATAAATACAACAGAACAAAGATGAAATAAACAGTGCTTTAAAGGGGCATCGGATGCTAAATTCACTTTTACATGGAGTTTGCATATAAATGTGTCTGTAGTGTGTGGACACAACCACCATACAATGAAAAAAATCCTTTCACTCCTTTTTTTAATCTTTAAAACACTAAAAACACTCTCAATCAAAACACTGTTTGGATTTTCTGAGCAATATGATGTCATATTATCATTTAAAGAGACAAGCACCGAAACGGGTCGCTGTGAACAGAGCTGTTTTTGAGGAGGTAAAAGGGTGTTGTTTAACACAACCATTGAGGAATTTTACACAAAGTATGTTACAAACTTTACATGAACACCCTAAAGAATCATACCAACTTGTGGAAAATGGGCATCCGATGACCCCTTTAAGTTTGATAATTGTAGTATTCAGGTAAGAAATACAGAAATTCAATAAAGTAATCAAATGTAAAATGACAGTCTTCCTTCTATATATCCTTATTAAAGCTACTAAAGTTATTCAGTCAAGAGCAGTGAGTGATTTTCCCTTTATCTTTTGCTGTTTGCGTTAAAGGGATAGTTCACCCAAAAATAACCCCATGATTTACTCGCCCTCAACCCATCCTGGGTGTATATGACTTTCTTCTTTCAGACGAATACAATCAGAATGACGCATTGACGAACACGAAAGCGCAGAGGATAGAGCAAAACAAAACACCGATCACAATTTTTTTTAATATAATTGTTTTCCTGTAGCTCAAACAGTAGAGCGTTGTTGCTTGCAACGCCAAGGTCATGGGTTCGATTCCCAGGGAAAGCAAGAAACTGAGAAGATGTAAATGTGTACCTTGACATGCAATCTAAGTCACTTTGGATACAAGCATCTGCCAAATGCATAAATGTAAATGTTTTCAACATTGATAATGATGATAAATGTTTCTTGAGCATCAAATCATCATATTATACTGATTTCTGAAGGATCATGTGACACTGAAGACTGGAGTAATGATGCTGAAAATCCAGTTGTGATCACAGGAATAAATTACATTTTAATATATATTCACAGTTATTTTAAACTGTTATAATATTTCACAATATTACTGTTTTTTGTCTTTTTAATCAAATAAATGCAGCCTTGGTGAGCATAAGAGACTTCTTTTAAAAACATAAAAAATATTAGCGATCCCAAATTTTTGAATGGCATTATATTATATATATATATATATATATATATATATATATATATATATATATATATATATATATATATATATATGAAAACCTAAATAACAGAATATCACTAGAAAATGAAGTTAGGCTGGGTCAGTCACTAGAAAATGAAGTTAGGCTGGGTCAGTCACATGTAGTCACATGTAGTATATAGTATTACATAGTATGTGAATTAATTATGTCAATATATAGTTTATATCATTTAGTAATGCTGCTTTTGACTTGACAATGTTGATATATATTTGTCTATTTATTTATTAATATATAAGGTTATCTTTATTATGGAAGATTTTATTTGTACTAATCTACGGGTCTCGCAATTGCCCCATGGGGATAAATCAAGTTTTTGAAATGAAATGTAGGCCGGTACTGACCTGTCTGGCCACCTCTCTCATGCACGCCACACCCTGCTGGAAGTTTGGGAATACCACGGAGCCATACTTCTGATACTCGGGAACGGGTCGGATCTTCATAGTAACTTCAGTCACCACTCCCAGAGTTCCTAAAGAGCGAGACACATATACACCATTGGCATGTGTATGCACAGATGGAGTCACACCAGTATCACACAAGTGACCGTTTTCAAATGAGGTTTGATCTGATTCAGTATTACTGTATCACACACGAGGGCTAAAAATGTGTGCAGTTTGTAATGTGCATGATCTGAATAGTCCTTAACACCAACAACAGGATATAACAGTCAGTCTGAGAGTTGTAAACACACACACACACGAGAGGAGCCCCTGACTCTCTGCAGGAGATCTGCATGTTCATTTTCACCTGAACGCTCAAGTTTCTTCCACTACAAAAGGAAGCAAAGAGATTTACAGACTGTGTGTTCTGTGACATAAAGCAGGTCAGTATCAAACGACACACTGGGGGGAGAGCAGAGTCACCGGGGCCCGACGCAGCAGGCTTTCTGTCCCGAACCAGCGTGACCTCTGACCCCGCATCTGCTGCTTCTAGACTCATTACCCAAAGCCCAGAGCAAGCAAACATGTATGAGTGTGTAACAATCCGGTGGAGAGTTTATACGACCCATCATTGAGACCGTATGCTGGATCAAGCTTTATGAGCAGAACATACCTCAGCATCAAAACGACACTCATCCTCAACCTTCACTCAGATTTTATTCACTAAACTGTAAAAAGTTTTAACAGGACTGTAAAATGCCAAAATAAACAGCTGTTGATTTGCTTAAGTGTAATTTTACTTTTAAATATGGCAAAATCTATGGTTTTTGGAAGTAAAAACTATGAATTAGCATACGATTTATAGTTAAAAACAGTAAAAGTTTAACATCGCATTATAATAATAATAATAATAATGTCTAATGTATGGATTTTGGAAGTAAAAACTATGAATTACTATATAATTTTGGTAAAAAACAGTCATTTTCAGTTTAACATACCATTATACTATATGTAATATAACTGTAAAATCCTGCTAAATTTTGGGATTTGGAAGTAAAAACTATGAATTACCATATAAATTATGCAGAAAAACAGTAAAAGTAAATGGTTTAACATTACATGTAATTTTACCGTAAAATACTGTCTAACTTGTGTTTTTTTAGGAAACTATGAACTACCATATATTTTACAGTGTAAAAAACGTAAAAGTAAATGGTTCAACATCACATGATATGTAATTTAATAGTGATAAAATAATGTCAAATTTATGGCTTTTGGAAGTAAAAACTATGAATTACTGTATAATTTATAGTGTAAAAAAGTAAATGGTTTAACATCACAATATATTTTACTGTATAATAATGCCAAATTGATGGCTTTTGGAGCAAAAAACTATGAATTACTATATCATTTATGGTAAAAAAAACACACAAAAAACTGTAAAAGTAAACGGTTTAACATTACATATGTAATTTTACTGTAAAATACGGCCAAATTTAGTTTTTTTGGAAGTTAAAACTATGAATTACCATATAAATTATGCTGAAAAACTGAAAAAAGCCAATTTTACTGTAAAATACTGTCTAAATTATGTTTAAGGAAACTATGAATTACCATATCATTTCCAGTGCAAAAACAGTAAGTCCATGAGTGACACATCACATGATTATATTTCAATTGTTTGTTGTTCAAATTTTTGTTATCAGTAATGTACTTTACTGATAAGGTGTTTTGTAACAATTTATGTTTAGTTAATATTTATTGTATTATTTTAGTGTAATGTGTCTTATATCACTTAATGAAATATATTTTAAATACACCATCCTGTAATATCTGAAATATTGTCTCTCTTGTATAGTTTCTTTATTACTGGATTCTGAATTTCTGGCTTAATTTTTTTTAAGATAAATTTAACAGGTGATTTTTTACAGTGATCATTATAACAAGGATTGTTCCAGGATAAATACTGTACAACTTCTGTCCCACTACCCCAGTACAGAACAACAGCTCAATAGATTGAAAAGTGAAATTATTTTCACTTAAGTTGTATTTAACCCAAGTTATTCCTTTAAACGTAAAAAAAACACCCGGTTAACCATCAGACACACACCTCTGACACTAGAATCATGACCGCCGTAAAAACAACAACAAGAACAACAATTCTATCATCTGAACTTTAGTGTGTCAAAGGGGAAAAGTGAAATGTGTCCTTCTTTAGGATCTAAATGTCCCTAACATTACAAACCCATTAAAGAAGCCAGATGTCCCTCCTAATGGAATCATGAATGCTTAATTAATGCAGATTAAACATGGGAAACAATCATCCTCCCACAAAAAATTCATATGTGGCGTAAAGAGCTTCAGAACGTTTTGCTAAATACAATGGTTATGGCCCATTTTCATCACTTCAGGGCTTCATTTATGCCATAATGAATGTTTAGAGAGACAAATTAATAATAATATAATTTCCTTTGGATAAGGGGGTACTTTTAAACAGAATCGTGACGTGAAAAATATCAAGCACATACTTCTGACCTGTTGCCCTGTCTGAAGAGAGTCTGTAAATATGTGTGAGGAACATTACCACCGTATGTCATACACTGTTAGTTAAACATGTGTCACCTCTACTGGCTAACCCTAACGCCTAAATATAGCCTCAATCTCAAGTTTTATTTGAGCTAAACTACAGCTTCACAAGAGTTTCATTTGCTAAATGATCCATGGTATCATCTATTATACATTGATCTGCCTCTAAATGACACATACAAAAAAATGAATTATGATTGGTCACTTCACGTGTTGGTCAGACGTGCTGAGTAAAAGTGCAGTTATTACCAAGAGAAAAAAAAAAGCAGAAAGGACAAGAGCCCCAAATAGGGCAACATGACCTTAGATAGAGTCCGATACAACCAAAACTTTGCGCTGTGACTCTCTCTGATAAAGAGGAATGTGTTTTTGAAATCCTTTAGTGATTGATACAAACTCTCACTTTCAGTACAAACTTATCCTACTACCAGTGACCCAACCAATGTCAGAGTAACTTCAGTGTGCACACTGAGAAGAGGAAGCGTAATCAAACTGAAGTCTAGAGAATCTTCAGTCTCCTAATGAAACCTTGAAGACTCATGATTTAACTTGCTTTATCCAGAGAAAGAAATGCTCGTTGTCATGAATACAAAAGTCCCCGTGACCAGACCCTTCAGATATTCAGAGAATCTACCGGCCCAAAGCATAGTTTGGTACTACATGTACGGTAGAGTGTGCGTACAGTACGTATGATGTAAATGTCATCTCCATAGAAAGTGCAAAGCCCTATTTTTCTTTTTAATTGCACGCACTTTGTACCCTCAAGTTCATTATGCTTCTTGCTCCATTTAGTTTGTCCACAAGGTGGAAACCCATTGTTTCATAGTCAAAACAGGTTTTTTTGCCATTGTTTGCCTCTATTTAGGTATTTTTTATTTAAAGGGGTGGTTGATTATGATTTCACTTTTTTAACTTTAGTTAGTGTGTAATGTTGCTGTTTGAGCATAAACAACATCTCAAAAGTCAAAACGCTCAAAGTTCAAAGCAAAGGGAGATATTACCTTTTAAAGAAATTACCTTTTAAAGAAATTGCTTTTTAAGGACTACAACAAACGTTGACGGTTAGTGACATCACAGACCCTAAAATTTACATAAACTCCGCCCCCAGGAACGCGACTTCATAAACACACTCTTCATATAACTTCATATACACACTCTGGGGACACCAGAGACTTATATTACATCTAGTGAAAAGGGCATTATACCCCTTTACTTATTTATGGGACGGGATCAGAAAGGACCAGTTGGGATTCAAACTCGGGTCACCTGAAGCGCAGCTGCAAACAGAATCAGTCATTTCCAAAAGATCCAAAAGATAGAATTGAGAAATTTTACATAAAGGAAATGAAGACTATTAAACATTAGGAATTTGTGTTTTAAATGTGCTAAAAGGGATAGTTCACCCAGATTTTTTAAATTTATCATCAATTACTCACCCTCATGTCGTTCCAAACCTGTATGAATCCCTTTCTTCTGCTGAACACACACACACACACAAGATAAAAAGATGGACTACATTGATTTCCATAGTATAGAAAAAATACTATTGAAGTCAAAGGGGTCCATCAAATGTTTGGCAAACCATATTCATCAAAATATCTTTGTGTTCAACAGAAGAAAGAAACTCATACAGGCTTGAAACAACATGAGGGAGTAAATGATGACAGAATTATCATTTTTGGGTGACCTATTCCTTTAATTGTCAAGATGTATACAAATATACCTTTGAGGTCAAGTACGACCCAGACATGTTCTTAAGGATTCACAGATACAGTCCTCACACACAGTGTGTCCGTACCTTCTGAGCCCATAATGAAGTGATGTATGTCGGGGCCAGTGGACATGCGGGGCCCCAGACAGCTCTTCTCAATCACTCCTCTAGGGGTCACCATCTTTATATGCACCACCTGGGACACATCAGATCACAGGTAACACGTGAACACAAGACTGATGCGGATAAAACACGTCTGAAGTGTTCGGGGGTGAATGTTTTGAGCGAGCGAGGTGCATGCGTGTGTGTTTGTGTGTGTGTGCTGAGAGACATACCAGGTCCTCAATGTTGCCGTAGATGTTCTTCTTCATGCCCGAGGCGCGGGTCGCCACCCATCCGCCCAGGGAACTGAACTCCATGGAGTCCGGCTCGTGGCCCGTACAGTAGCCATGCTCATTCAACTACACACACAAAACAAAATCTTATTTACAAAGTATTTTTTTACAAACTTTTATTTTGGATGCGAGTAATCGATTAAAACATTGTTTTCTTATGCCTGGTACACACTGTATGATTTTGGGCTGTCCCAGACAAAAGATGACCAAACGTGGCGATTTCCATGATCGTGGCACCAAAATCTACGCATAGACTAAAAAGATATGGACGTAGTGTGAGTGATGTCACCAGTAGTGTATCTGAGGAGAGTTTTTGAAGCCCAAAGTGGGCGGAGCCGGCCGTCGCCATCTTGGCAGCGCGTCACTCCCGGATAAACGAAAACGTGCAGCGAGGCGGATTAGCTGAGGTGACGTGACGCTAGCAGACAAACGGCTAGCAGTGACATCAGTCACTCAAGTGGCCACGCCCTTAACTATGCAGAACTTTAAGACTTAATATTATTAAATGAGTTATAAAAAAAGTTCACCCCCTCACAGTTGTCATGAAGGGCAAAATTAGCTATATAGACCAATACCATAAATTTCATAATCATCACAATCTACATCTCCTGACTAGCCAATAAAACTGAGAATAGCGCAACATGTTGCTAAAACTGAAAACTACTTCCCTCAATCTTCATTCACAAGATTGTCATGCCAAGTGATCCTCTTTTCCCTAGCCATGACCACGTCCATATTCTCCTCTTTCGCTTCCTGCTCTTTTTTTAACGCACATAAAAACCACAGAAGTGCGATTCAGTTTAGCACTAGCACATGCTGATGACGTTTTATTCTTCTATACTAACTTGCGTCGTAGCCAATATGTGTCATCTTCGTACAGTCTACATACATGTCGTAGCCACGTTTATTATATCCATGTCGTACAGAGTGACATGTAATGATCTTATAGGATTGCTGAAATCACACAGTCTGGAGCAGGTATTAAGCAAAATCATAAAGTACAATTCTTCTGCTAAATAAGACAGTCCTTCATATAAAGTAAGGTTAATAGTTAGTACTGCATATTATGATATGTATTGGGGCAACAAATTTTATATATATATATATATATATATATATATATATATATATAAAAAAAAATCACCCCTGGATAAACAATTGCAGCTGGTGAACAGATGTTGAACATCATCGCTGTTACAACATCGTGTATTTTAGCACAGCTGGATCCCTGTCCTGACCAATCAGCATCCAGGATGAGATCAGTTTCATAATAAAAATGTGAATGACAATAAAACACAACAGCCTCACAGGAAATGAGTTTCTAGATAAACACAGAAGTACTGAAGGCTTATGGAGTGTTACAGATGTTTCCTGCGGTCAGACTCACACTGTGTGTGTGTGTGTGTGTGTGTGTGTGTGTGTGTGTGTGTGTGTGTGTGTGTGTGTGTGTGTGTGTGTGTGTGTGTGTGTGTGTGTGTGTGTGTGTGTGTGTGTGTGTGTGTGTGTGTGTGTGTACGTGACAGCCGTATACCTGTGAGGGAGCTGATGGACTTATCGATCAGTCTCAGATAAACACACGCTCCAGGTGATTTTATTAAGCAAACCCCCGAGAAATACACACACTTTAATGTTCCACTATCTTTCAGGCATCTCTCTACACACACACACGTTTTTGTGAAAAACTGGTACGAATGAAAAATACGTCACATATGGGGACATATTATTGGTGTGTATTCATACTTTTGTCCTGATATCTCTCAAACAGTCTCACGCCATTTTTTGACATTAGTTTAATGCAGCAATTCTCAAACTGTGGTCCGCGGACCACTAGTGGTCCGTCAGGGTACTGCAGGTGGTCCGTGGAAAGGCAAAATAAAAAATAAAATAAATAATATTTTTTATCTTCATTTTACCAGGAAATTCCCATAAAAAAATAAAAAGTAAAAAGAATATTTAGGCCTATATTGATACAAAATTTTAATTAAATTGTCAAGTTATTGTGTAATTACTAAAATTGGCAAGTGACGCTCGGCCGTGACGCCAAGTTCAGTGCCGTTCAGTGTTGCCAGATGTACGATAATTATCGTATTTGTACGATAATTTTGACCCCTGTACCATGTACGATCAATAATGAAAAAAATCCCATAATGTACGATAATTTCTACGATAAATGATCAGTCGTTCGTCCAAACACACATCCTACCGCTTCTCTCTCTGACCCAGAATCATTTCGCAGGCTCCCCTGCCTGCACGCAAGCACGTATACAAACACACACACACAGGCACCACACGGTCGCCCGGCCCGCACGTCAACACTACACCCAACCTTGTAATGGTGCAGCCGTTGTGTGCAGTAAACTTTCTTTTAACAAGCCTGTTGTACTGATGTGATGACCAGTTATAGTTTTAGTGCTACTGTAGTAAGCCTATTTAGAAGTGCGGATAAATTCAGGTAGGACTGTGTGTAGACATATTTCATTATGTGTATTATGAGGTGGTCCGTGAAAATTCTTGATTACAAATAGTGGGTCCACACACACAAAAAGTTTGAGAACCCCTGGTTTAATGGGACCATCTGCTGTGTCACAAGTGTGTGTGTGTGTGTGTGTGTGTGTGTGTGTGTGTGTGTGTGTGTGTGTGTGTGTGTGTGTGTGTAGACAGGAAGTCCCAAGCAAATGGCCTGTTTTTACCCTTCAGCATGAACATGAATGTTAGGTTTCCGTGTTTTATGGGGACTTTCCATAGACATAATAGTGTTTATACGGAACAAGCTGTATATTCTGTCCTCTAACACTAACCCGACCCCTAAACCTACACATCACACAAAACTCACAAAAACATCACTCAGTGTAATCTATAAGCTGTTTTCCTCATGGGGACCAAACAATGTCCATGTGTATATATATATATATATAAGGAATGTGCAGAAAGCTGTTGTGAAATCAGTGTGTGGATCAATGACCTGTCTCTCCAGATCCTGTCCGATGATCCCAGCCTCGATATGCGCCGTCAGATTCTTCTCATCAATCCACAATATTCGGTTCTGAAAGGAACAAACAGCAGAAGATAACAGGTCACTCATTGAATCGTTTATCAGACAAGCGCACAGCTCTTTCCATGAAGAGAGTGAAATAAAGGACAAAACAGCCTATTCTTTTTTCTCTGATGTTTATACAACCAAATTAAAGTTTAAATGAGGGTTTCAAAGTATATTTAGAAAATCTTGTTTCAGGCATTCTTAGAACCTTTGTTTAATTTTGTTATTTTCATTTCTAACAATAAACACTGAATAAACATCACAATTAAATAGTGAAAACCCTGAACTCGTAGCTGGGTGGAACATTTAGAACAAAAGCATGCGTAAGAGTCGAATGGCCGAGCTTGAGCTTGATGAACGCTGTCACATTTGAGAAAATAAAACAGGAAATAATATGCAACTATGTTGGATTCACTACCATTTAAGTTTGTGGTCGGGTTTGCTGCATTTAAAAATACAGTAAAAACAGTAATATTGTGAAATATTATAATTCAAATTAGCTGTTTTCTGTGTGAATATTAAAGTGTAATTTATTTCTGTGATCAAAGCTGAATTTTCAGCATCATTACTCCAGTCTTCAGTGTCACATGATCCTTCAGAAATCATTCACTCAATCAACTGTGATATTTTTTTTAGGATTCTGTGATTCCCATGAAAGTGAAAATTAAAAAAGCATTTATTTGAAATAGAAATCATGCTTAATTTCTTTACTGCTACTTTTGATCAATTTAATGTTTCCTTAAACCCACAGACTAGTTGAATATTAAAATTTGCAGGATAAAAACGGAGTATGTGCATATGACCAAAGACAGCAAAATATGAGATGCACAATGCAATAGTGTAGAGAATAGATTATAAACACAAAAAACAACAGATGTATGTACAGAAGACTCAATACATTTTATACATGTACACCTCAATACATTGCAGATATGCTCACTGAATATAAAGCCAACAGATCACTCAGATCTTCAGGATCACATCAGCTAGAAATACCAAGGGGTCACTCTAATGGCGCTTTTCCACTGCATGGTGCGGCTCGGTACGGCTCAGTATGGTTCGGGTTGGTGCGGCACGGTCCGGCTCGCTTCGCTTTTCCACTGCGTGGTACGGCTCAGCACGGTTCGGCTCGGCTCAGTACGATTCGGCTCAGCTCGCTCGGCTCAGTATGGTTCGGCTCAGTGCGGTTTGCAGGGTTCAGTACGGCTCGGCTTGGGTCAATACGGCTCAGTACGGTTCGGCTCGGCTCAATACGGCTTGGCTCGGTACGGCTCCATACGGTTCGGCTCGGCACTGTTCAGCTCGGCACTGTTCAGCTCGGCTCAGTACGGTTCGGCTCGGCACAGTACGGGTCAATACGGCTTAGTACGGTTCGGCTCGGCACGGTTCGGCTCAGTGCGGCTCGGCTCGGCTCAGTTCGGTACGCATTAGTACGGTCCGGCTCGGCACGGTTTGGCTCAGCACGGTTCGGCACGGTTCGGCTCAGTGCGGCTCGGCTCAGTACGGTTCGGTACGGCTCAGTACGGTTCGGCACGGCTCAGTACGGTTCGGCTCGATACGGCTCAGTACGGTTTGGCTCGGCTCAGCTCGGCTCAGTGCGGTTCGCACGGCTCAGTGCGGTTCGCACGGCTCAGTACGGTTCGCACGGCTCA
>NW_027508707.1:0-90000 GCF_051911475.1 Siphateles boraxobius | reverse complement strand
GAATATCATTCATAACACACAACCTGAAGATCATTCAACCTGAAGATCATTCATAACACACAACCCGAAGGTCATTCATAACACACAACCCGAATATCATTCATAACACACAACCTGAAGATCATTCATAACACACAACCCGAAGATCATTCATAACACACAACCTGAAGATCATTCATAACACACAACCCGAAGATCATTCATAACACACAACCCGAAGGTCATTCATAACACACAACCCGAATATCATTCATAACACACAACCTGAAGATCATTCATAACACACAACCCGAATATCATTCATAACACACAACCCGAAGGTCATTCATAACACACAACCCGAATATCATTCATAACACACAACCCGAAGGTCATTCATAACACACAACCCGAATATCATTCATAACACACAACCCGAAGGTCATTCATAACACACAACCCGAGTATCATTCATAACACACAACCCGAATATCATTCATAACACACAACCTGAAGATCATTCAACCCGAAGATCATTCATAACACACAACCTGAAGATCATTCAACCTGAAGATCATTCATAACACACAACCTGAAGATCATTCATAACACACAACCTGAAGATCATTCATAACACACAACCTGAAGATCATTCATAACACACAACCTGAAGATCATTCATAACACACAACCTGAAGATCATTCATAACACACAACCTGAAGATCATTCATAACACACAACCTGAAGATCATTCATAACACAACTCTTGCATGTAAAGTACTGTTCAAAGGTTTGGGGTCGGTAAGAATAAAAAAAAAGAAATAATAAAAAATACAGTTTTTAAAGAAGTCTCTTCTGCTCACCAAGGCTGCTTATTTTTTTCAGAAAATCAAGATACAATTTTTTCAGGATTATTTGATGAACAGAAAGTTCAAAAGAAAGTTAAATATAAATATTTTGTAACATTATAAATGTCTTTATATTAGTGCTGTGAAATGATTAATCGCATCCAAAAATAAAAGTTTGTGTTTACATAATATGTGTGTGTGTACTGTGTATAATTATTTTGTGTATATAAATACACACACATGCATGTATATATTTATGATTTTTTTAAACATTATATATATACATTTAAAAAAATCATAAATATATACTTGCATGTGTATGTATTTGTATACACAAAATAATTATACACTGTACACACACATATACAGTATATTATGTAAACACAAACTTTTATTTTGTATG
This sequence comes from Siphateles boraxobius, assembly GCF_051911475.1. Taxonomy (NCBI): domain Eukaryota; kingdom Metazoa; phylum Chordata; class Actinopteri; order Cypriniformes; family Leuciscidae; genus Siphateles; species Siphateles boraxobius. The sequence goes on along the minus strand of NW_027508707.1, from coordinate 88,769 downwards.
CGATTAATCGCATAATAATAATAATAATAATAATAATAATAATAATAATAATATCCTATAGTTTAGAACTCAGTCACTGTGATGTAAACGGGAATGTGATTATATCCCGTGGGATCTGATTGGACGGTGAACACAGGTTATTTCAGAGGCAGAGAAATTGACTTTTCCTCAAGATTATGAAAATGAGGATTTCCTGAAGGAGAGTGCGCGGGTGACGGGATAGTGTGATGATGGGATGGATGAATCCTCCGAGAGGGAGGAAATGATTTGCTGGCCGCTTGGGTTTTCTCCTAATCAAAGCTCGGCCGTTAATCAGAGGTGCTGAATGGGTGCTGTCAAGAATCCACCAATCAGAGAGCAGCCAGAGTCTCACTGGATGGAGAACACCCCTTTCCCTCTAATGAAAGCAGCTTCTCATGAATATTAATGAGCAAACTGAGGCGTCACTCACTGGGCCAAACCACCATGTCGGGCACGCGTCCGATCCTCCCCTCACGCAGCGCAAAGATCTCATGCAGGCAGTGACCTGAGGAAGAGAGAGACACAAGAAACGCGCTCAGAAAGACAGAGAGATAAATCACTGAATAACTGAATAAATGAGTGAATGAATAGATGAGTGAATGAATGAATGAGTGAATGAGTGAATGAATAAGTGAATAAATGAGTGAGTGAATGAATAAGTGAATAAATGAGTGAGTGAATGAATGAGTGAATGAATAAATGAGTGAATAAGTGATTGAATGAATGAGTGAATGAATAAATGAGTGAGTGAATGAGTGAATAAATGAGTGAATAAATGAGTGAGTGAATGAATGAGTGAATGAATAAATGAGTGAATGAATAAATGAGTGAGTGAATAAATGAGTGAGTGAATGAGTGAATGAATGAATGAGTGAATGAATGAGTGAATAAATCAGTGAGTGAATGAATGAGTGAATAAATTAGTGAATTAATGAATGAGTGAATAAATGAGTGAATTAATGAATAAATGAGTGAGTGAATGAATGGAGTGAGTGAATGATTGGAGTGAATGATTGGAGTGAATGAATGAAGTGAATGAATGTATAAATGAGTGAATGAATGAATAAATGAGTGAATAAATGAATGAATGGAGTGAATGAATGAATAAATGAGTGAATGAATGCATAAATGAGTGAGTGAATGAATGGAGTGAATGAATGAATAAATGAGTGAGTGAATGAATGGAGTGAATGAATGAATAAATGAGTGAATGAATGGAGTGAATGAATGGAGAGAATGAGTAAATGAGTAAATGAGTGAATGAGTGAATGAGTAAATGAGTAAATGAGTGAATGAGTGAATGAGTAAATGAGTGAATGAGTGAATGAGTAAATGAGTAAATGAGTGAATGAGTGAATGAGTGAATGAGTAAATGAGTGAATGAGTGAATGAGTAAATGAGTGAATGAGTGAATGAGTGAATGAGTAAATGAGTGAATGAGTGAATGAGTGAATGAGTGAATGAGTGAATGAGTGAATGAGTAAATGAGTGAATGAGTGAATGAGTGAATGAGTGAATGAGTGAATGAGTGAATGAGTGAATGAGTGAATGAGTAAATGAGTGAATGAGTGAATGAGCATGTATATAGCGCTTTCATATGTACTACTGTACACCCAATATAAACATCCAGTAACTGAACCAAAATAAACTCAATCTGAATCTTTCTTGTGATATGAACACATGACTTATAGAGGTAGCATGTAGTAATGCTCTAACCTCTCAATAAATATACAAGTTTGGAGCAAGTATGATTATTTTAAAGAATTACTACTTTTAGTGAGCAAGGATATATTAAAGTGGTCAAAACTTACAGTAAAACATTTATAATGTTGCTAAAAACAAACTAATCATGTTTCCACACAAATCTGAAGCAGCACAACTGTTTTCAACATCGATAATCATCATAAATGTTTCTTGATCATCAAATCATCATATTATACTGATTTCTGAAGGATCATGTGACACTGAAGACTGGAGTAATGATGCTGAAAATTCAGCTTTGATCACAGGAATAAATTATATTTTAACATATATTCACTTAGAAAACACTTACTTTAAATGGATATAATATTTGACTGTTTTTACTGTATTTTTGATCAAATAAATATAGCTTAAGACTTCTGTACAATGATTAATATATTAAGTGATAAAATATTATGGTGTTTTGATTACATTAAAATAAAATGAAAAACATATTCTTCTAATTTATTTTAGCTTCAGCAATTCTATAATTCTATAAATCTAACAAACTCCCCTTTAGGAAATTTTGGGATAAAAAAGAAAAAGAAAGAATGAATTTATTTCACACCTAAATCAAAAGAAAACCAATAATAATTATAGTTTGCATAAATAAATAAAACCTATTTTAGGACCATTATAATTTTTAGCATCATCACATTTTAATAAGAAATGTATATTAAAATAAGCTGAATTTCTGTATGAAACAAATTTCCCACTGTGAAATGTGAGGAAAGACGTGACAAAATTCTTATGCATGTTTGGAAAATTGTTAAAACTTCTTTCTGCCAAACACAAAAGACTTTACCATGCGCTCGGAAAACCCGGTCCTCCGGGTCATGTGACGCGGACACACTCGCTGCTTTCAGATCCTCCAGGAAGGGCTCGTTCAGGTTAGGAGGAGCCACTGCGCTTAAATTCAGAGTGGGCTAGAGGAACACACACACATCATATCACACACACACACACAATAACGCAACACAAGAGTCTGACACACAGCTGTGTGAAACGTACTGTCGCAGGAGATTTATGCAGTAAACTGGCTCCAAACGTGCCCTCAAACCAATCCTTCAGACTCGGTAAGATCAGCCCACTCAACCGATACCTGAAACCAACAAAACACTTTCATGAGTCGGGCTCCCGTTTCCTGAAACCTGGATTCACATGCGAGTCTATGGTAAATAATGCCAACTTTACTGTTATTATATAGGAGTTTTTACACTTCAATAAAAATCCAGTTCTTTTCTTCCATTTGATTTTTTTCGTTTATGATTTTTCTTCGTAGTTAAAATGTAAACAATGATTTACTCAACACTATTTAAACACTCTCTCGAAGCTTATTCTGTCAGATGTGCTTGTGTTCAGTTTCCAGCCACTAGATGGCATGAGCACATCACACTCAACTGGGAAAAACTGAAGAGCCGAAGCTCCTTCCCAATGTACATATGTTATACATTTAATACCCAAGTGAAAGTAATACAATATTATTACAATATTGTATAAAACAAAAAATTATAAAGTTTCCCACACAAATATTTAACAAATATTAAAGTACCAATAATAACTGATCACCTTTTGAAGATGTTCTTTGCATGTGCTATTTGATGTGTGTAACCGTTTTAATCTATAGACATGTTCTTTGAATGGCATTTCTGTGTGAAGGGGGCATATTGCAGTGAGAGTACATCATCTGTGTGTGTGTGTGTGTGTGTGTGTGTGTGTGTGTGTGTGTGTGTGTGTGTGTGTGTGTGTGTGTGTGTGTGTGTGTGTGTCAAGTCAAGTCACTTTATTTATATAGCGTTTTTACAATACAAATTGTTTCAAAGCAGCTTTACAGAGATAACAGGAAAGTAAAGCTGTAGTTGCATTGTTAAATTCAAAATTAAATGTTAAATGACCCCAACTAAGCAAGCCAAAAGCCAATGGCGAATGAAGGCAAAAAAAAATGTGTGTGTGTGTGTGTGTGTGTGTGTGTGTGTGTGTGTGTTTGTGTGTGTGTGATGAAGCAGCGCCGCTCTGTCTGTATGATTACACAGTGTGTGTGTGTGTGTGTGTAGGTCCTTGAGACTGTGGTAAACATCTCTGTCCAGACCCGTCTCATGAAAGCCACAACACTGCGTGAAACTCAAGTACACTATAGCAATGTTTGGAAAGCACAATGACACGTTTCAAAACAACATTGCACAAAATCCACATCGCATAGCTAGACATATCACGTGCACATGTAACAATACAGAAAATAATAGTTTAAAGTGCCCCATTATGTTACTTTAAAGGTTCCTAATTTTTTTTCGAGTCTTCTACAATAGGTTTACACGCTTCCCAAAAAATATGTCATTTTCTCATAATATTCATCCATTGCAGCATCACCTCTTTTCTTACAGTGTCTGAAATGATTAAACAAAGGATTCAGTATCTCGAAACCCCTCCTTTCTGAGAGTCTACTCTGATTGGTCAGGTGACCCAGTCTGTTGAGATTGGTCTACTCTGCTCTGATTGGTCAGGTGACCCAGTCTGTTGAGATTGGTCTACTCTGCTCTGATTGGTCAGATGACCCAGTCTGTTGTGATTGGTCTACTCTGCTCTGATTGGTCAGGTGACCCAGTCTGTTGTGATTGGTCTACTCTGCTCTGATTGGTCAGGTGACCCAGTCTGTTGTGATTGGTCTACACTGCTCTGATTGGTCAGGTGACCCAGTCTGTTGAGATTGGTCTACTCTGCTCTGATTGGTCAGGTGACCCAGTCTGTTGTGATTGGTCTACTCTGCTCTGATTGGTCAGGTGACCCAGTCTGTTGTGATTGGTCTACTCTGCTCTGATTGGTCAGATGACCCAGTCTGTTGTGATTGGTCTAATCTGCTCTGATTGGTCAGATGACCCAGTCTGTTGTGATTGGTCTACTCTGCTCTGATTGGTCAGATGACCCAGTCTGTTGTGATTGGTCTACACTGCTCTGATTGGTCAGGTGACCCAGTCTGTTGCGATTGGTCTACTCTGCTCTGATTGGTCAGGTGACCCAGTCTGTTGTGATTGGTCTACTCTGCTCTGATTGGTCAGGTGACCCAGTCTGTTGTGATTGGTCTACTCTGCTCTGATTGGTCAGATGACCCAGTCTGTTGTGATTGGTCTAATCTGCTCTGATTGGTCAGATGACCCAGTCTGTTGTGATTGGTCTACTCTGCTCTGATTGGTCAGATGACCCAGTCTGTTGTGATTGGTCTAGTCTGCTCTGATTGGTCAGATGACCCAGTCTGTTGTGATTGGTCTACTCTGCTCTGATTGGTCAGATGACCCAGTCTGTTGTGATTGGTCTACTCTGCTCTGATTGGTCAGATGACCCAGTCTGTTGTGATTGGTCTACTCTGCTCTGATTGGTCAGATGACCCAGTTTGTTGTGATTGGTCTACTCTGCTCTGATTGGTCCGATGACCCAGTCTGTTGTGAGTGGTCTACTCTGCTCTGATTGGTCAGATGACCCAGTCTGTTGTGATTGGTCTACTCCGCTCTGATTGGTTAGATGGCACAGTCTGTTGTGATTGGTCTAATCTGCTCTGATTGGTCAGATGACCCAGTCTGTTGTGATTGGTCTACTCTGCTCTGATTGGTCAGATGACCCAGTCTGTTGTGATTGGTCTAATCTGCTCTGATTGGTCAGGTGACCCAGTCTGCTGTGATTGGTCTACTCTGCTCTGATTGATCAGGTGACCCAGTCTGTTGTGATTGGTCTACTCTGCTCTGATTGGTCAGGTGACCCAGTCTGTTGTGATTGGTCTACTCTGCTATGATTGGTCAGATGGTCCAGTCTGTTGTGATTGGTCTAATCTGCTCTGATTGGTCAGATGACCCAGTCTGTTGTGATTGGTCTACTCTGCTCTGATTGGTCAGATGGTCCAGTCTGTTGTGATTGGTCTAATCTGCTCTGATTGGTCAGATGACCCAGTCTGTTGTGATTGGTCTACTCTGCTGTGATTGGTCAGGTGACCCAGTCTGTTGTGATTGGTCTACTCTGCTATGATTGGTCAGATGGTCCAGTCTGTTGTGATTGGTCTACTCTGCTATGATTGGTCAGATGGTCCAGTCTGTTGTGATTGGTCTACTCTGCTATGATTGGTCAGATGGTCCAGTCTGTTGTGATTGGTCTAATCTGCTCTGATTGATCAGGTGACCCAGTCTGTTGTGATTGGTTGACCGCTGCATTGTTGGAAACAAAATGCATATAATATGCAGAGATACAAACAGTAACTACGGGGTCAGTTTTACCGTATCAATCTCATCAATCTTTAAACTGAATTAACAAAATTAAATACATTAACAATTAATTACTGACGATATGCTCTTGTATTCCTCAGCAAAAAGAAAGTCATACAGATATCAAGGTGAGTAAAGGATGACAGAACTGTCTATTTCTGGGATTGTAGTGCACTCAGCTCTGCTTAACACATTTATATCATGAACAATTCTGCATAACTTCCCCAGAACAGATGAAGAAAATATCTGAGTGTAATGGGTATTTGTTTGGTTCATCGTACTCACCGTTTGCCTGTGAACTCTGCTTGACCCTTTTTATTAAACAGGAACCTGGAGTCACTGTAACCCCAGCCATTCCACTTCATGACCTCCTGCCTGAAAGAAACAGAGGCCGCGAGTTTACATGCGGTTTAACGATGTCACAAAGTATATTCAGTGACATGCAGCCTTTGTCTTGCACGTCTGCAAATATAATATTCAATAACAGTGACCATTATAGGGACCTGCAGAGATGAACCACTTCTGTCTTTGTAGTACGATAATGAAAGAGCTGATGAACGAATGATAGCGTTACTATGAAAGTCCTGAAGGTCACAGCATTCACTTCTGCTACGAGAGCTTCGGATAAGAAACACTTTCAATAAGAGTCAACAGAAGTTAAAATATAATTCCTGCTGTCTTTATCTATTGGAGTCACTGCATGAAAGGATGCCAAAAAACAGCACTATTTTAAGTGCACTAAACAAACAAATCCGCTGTTTGGCAAGTTTAAATGTTTATTAGCCATAAACTTCTGTTTTTTGTTGTTGTTGTTGTTGTTTTATGATATGATGTATTTTATACAAACATTTAAGAATCTGCTTTTTTTTTACATGTCTGTATGGTCAGAATTTATTTTACAATATTTCTAAATAATAATAAATTGTTAATGTTGAGTGTAAAATTTTAGTTTAACAAAATGTTTAGCGAAATGTTTTCACGATTTTCTTTATTGAATTATGTCTCCTAAATGTTTTCTCACTCAATGTATTTGTGTTTTTACAATGGGGTGATTCTGTTGCTTACAGACAGCACAACGAGGCTTCGAATTCGATTTACAAATAAGTAAACAGTTAGTAATAAAATTACAAAAAACTTCAGTTACAAATGATAACACAAGTAAATACAATAGAATAAAGAGACAAATGAAATAAACAACAGTGCTTTAAGTTTTTCAGGTGGGTCTAATAGTATCAGGTAAGAAATACTACAGAAACTGAACAAAGTAATAAAATGTAAAATAACACCGTATAGTCTTAATTGTATAAATTAAATACAGATGAATGCTTAAAGTTATTCAGTCAAGAGCAGAGAGTGATTTTCTCTGTCTTTTGTAGTTTGATGAACATTAATGACAGGTTTATTAGGCTGCTGTCACTTTAAGAGTGAATGCACAGATCCAATAAACTGATACGCATGTATTTGCTTTCCTAACTCGCTTAAGACATAGACATAACCACTGTGTTTAGGTGAATACTCGCCAAGACGGGCAGTTAGACATCATTTTGTATGTTTTTGGCCAGTTAAGCACAAAAATAAATAAATTTGGTACTCGTGATCTGATTGAGAGGCGGCTTTATGTGTGCGCACTTAGAGTACATTAATTTTTTGAAACATCCCCCCACGTCACATTCCCTTTAAGGCGAGACACGGCAGGCAAAAACATACCTTTTTTTAAGTAGTCAATTTTGAGATTTTGGGATATTTGTCTTCAATAACATGTCTTCTTTCAGACTTGTGGTGAAAAAAATTCCGAAACACATTTAGGTCGTTATTTTACTATACTTTGTCTGTTTGCGTCTAGATTTCTCATAAATTCAACAAAAGTTGGCGTTTTAAATCATCCCTCTGCTCCGCGATCGCTGCCGGCATTCTGTCATCACACACACCGTTAGAAAGCTCTCTCTCTCTCTCCTGAACAATGCTGTCGGATCCAAATATGGTCATTTCCTTTTTATCAGCAACCAATCGTGAAAGTAAAAGGGGGGGATTTAACTCTAAATGCGCAATCACGCTTTACAATATAAATCTTTAAAGCCCGTTTTCTCAGTCCGAAATCTCCACTTCAGTAGCACCTATATACACCAAACTTTCCAGTCTTGTACCTAGTTATATTATGAAGACATTTACAGAGGGATTTGTAAATATATTATTCCTAGCCTGATTTATATAACATTTTATTCAGAAAAAACATGGCGAAAATCAATTTTAAGGCTATTGACAGTATATTCGGATTTACAGGAGAACAAAAGTAGATATCCATAAATCCCTCTGTAATTTTTATCCCCATCTGTGAACACAATGAAAAAATAATTGTGAACCTGGCTTTGTCCAATACTCAGATTTCGTTTGTTAAAATATATGCAAATTAGCACATATTTAATTAGATAATGCCTAATCTGCATTAAACATTAAATGACAGAAAACTTGTAATACATTTTTTTTCTCATCCTAATGTAGGTAATCAACTGGGAAAGTTTCATGGTGATATCTGCTAGTTAAAACAATTTTTACAATATTCACCTGTAGTGTCTCGCCTTATGTTAAGAAACCTCTTAGTTATATTTGTGAGGATATCATCACTTAGGGTTTTCTTAACTCGTGGGCCTTCTTGCTGAAAAAGAACCGCACACCTCTCCTGTCTCGTCTCTAACCATACGCATGATCAATAAGATTGCCTTAGAAAACAGCACTAACTAAAGCACACGATCCTTCGTCCAGGATTGAGCACAGCTGTGATCTCTAGAGCGGTGTTCCTGCTGCGAGACTCACACTAAACACACACCAAACACACACTGTCCGTGTGCAGAAGCATGAGTGTCTGATCCGAGGAGGACAAACAGCCCCTCAAACTCTCAATACAGACACTGAACACTTCTCGACAGCAAAGCAGACAAAAAATGTCACCAATCCAGACAGACCTGACCAGACGACGGAAACGGAGACAAACAGAAAGACGTTCAGTTGAAGTAAAATAGTTTCACCGAGATAACATTTTCAATACCATGGGGGAAAACTGACATATATACCGCCATACGGATCATTTGTGGTCAGTAATTTTGTTGCAAAAACTTACGTTCAGCACAGGGAGATTTTATTTGAATCATTTAACTACACTTACAAAAAAAAGACAAGTAAACAGTCAGTAATAAAATAAGAACAGATAAACACATTGCAAACGATAGCACAAATTAATACAATGGAAGAAAGAGACTAATTAAATTTTTCAGGTGGGTCTAACAGTAGAATTCAGGTAAGAAATTTTACAGAAAAGAAAGCAGTCAAATGTAAAATAACACTGGATAATCCACTGTAAAAAAAAATACAGATTAATGCTTACAATTAAAGTTACAGTAGCAGGTTTATGAGGCTACTGTCACTTTAAGAGCTTAAGCACGGATCCAATATAATGGTACACAACATGCTTTTCCTATCAAAAATTTACGTTCCAAAACTGACTGTATTTACCTGAATACTTGGAAGGACAGGCATTTTGACACAATTTTGTGTGTATTCGACAGTTTAAGTGCAATAAGCCAAGGATTTATGTGCACTTATATAAAACAGTAGTGCATGCGCTTTTGTTGTGAGCGCGAAACCTGTGATAATGACTAAAATAATGTGCAATACAGTCACTATTCACCTGGAGCAAAGAGTGACAGGAGGCTGTGTGTGTCAATTCACCCTTGGAGAGAAGAAAGAGCGAGAACGCAGAGCTGGTTATCGGTATATCTATACTGATGAATATGAGTATTGGAACAGTTTCAGGTATTTCCGTATCGATACATATCGATCGAAATATCGATTTTTTTTACAACACTAGCGGAGTCTAATATTAGACACTAACAAACCCTAAATATACCCTCGATGACATTCAGCCTATGTGTTTTCACTCCTGCAGACATAGTTACACAGTATGTGACCGTCTCATTTTATAATTTACACAGGAAAATTCTTCTAGGTATTTTTTAGGCATATTGAAATTGAACTAAAAGTCAAGCTGGGTTGATTCATTATAATGCACTAAGACAAAAGCTCTCAAACAAACCAACTTTGGTAGCACTTTATTTTACAGTGTCCTTGTTACATGTGTTACATGTACTTACCGTAGTAAAAAGAGTAAATTATGCTTAATTACACGCAACTAACCCTCAACCAAATCCTAATCCTACCCTAACCCTATAGTAAGTACATGTAGTTTATTAATATTACTCAGTACTTAAATATATAATTACACTGTAACAATGACACCTTAAATAAAGTGTGACAGCAACTTTCTTTGAATAAGACAAACTTGGTTTGAATAAAACCTTGGCTAAATCTACTGCAGTAGTTAATCTGTTAGCAAATGGGACCAAAAATGTAAAAACGAAAGAAACTATGTGATCTTTCTTGATGAACGTTACATTTGAGCGACTGTTCATCTGGCACACACTGCCAAGACGAAATATTTTATAAACCCTACAGTATAATGCCTGGCCTGATAAGATACACGAATGCTGAAAAGCAAAGCTTTCTACTACTGGCAGTTCAACAATCTCTACATCTACCATTTCTCTTTGACAACAAACATTCAAACACATCCAGACATTCCAGCAGTATCTTATCTATGAACTGCACTGGATATACAGAGCTTTGAGATAAAACTGAGGCCTATTGTCCCAAAGTGTTTCTTTCCACACATCTGGGAATGTCGCACATATGTTGACCAGGAGAAGTAGAGTTAGGGCCTTGTCCAATACACACACCTGCGGTCTAGGCAGGGAACTACACTGCGACCAAAATGGTCGCATATGCGACCTTTTGAAATGCCATTGCGACCCTAATTTTTAATGGGTCGCAAATGTATCACCGTTTGATTATTTTTGTACCTACCTAATGTTTTAGGCAATATGCTATGATTTACTATGAGCATTTATTAAAACAGAAATGTGTATTTTAAGAATACGTTTTATAACGCGCTCTGAGCATTCAACACATCAAGTTGGCTTCGCGGATTCGCGCTTGTTTAACTGAGAGAACGAGCAGAGAGAGTGAAAGCCCCAGTCGCGCGCGCTCTCTCTCTCCCTCCCTCGCTCATAATAATGAATTAAGTTGACTGAATATCTTTGAGAATACAGGATGGTAAAAGGTCGGAAGACCGAAGTTTTTTTTTTCTGAACTACCACTGGTTGTGAATTGTGCTAAAATAACGTTGCCTCATCTTCTCTGAAAAGCTTTCCACACATTCAGATGGCATAAACCACTCTTTCAATAAACAAAACAAAAAATCTATCTGGTGATGAAATGTTTTCTGTGTTGAGACAAATCTTGTGCGATGTCCTAAACTGCCTGGATAATCACACAACGTGTGCCGTGGTCCGTTAATGACACGTCCGATTCGCGAACTGACTCCTTTGAACCGATTCACTTTAATGAATGGTTAAAATAACAACTGATCTGTCCAACACTGAACTCAAGAGTCATTCTAGAATGATTCATTCTTTCCAAGTAGAGCTATTCAAGTCATCTGGTGAAATTGTTTTTATATCGCAATATATATCGCAGAAAAATCAAATATCGCAATGTCATTTTTTTACCAATATCGTGCAGCCCTACTGTAAATTCTGTGGGCCTTCAATTGCAGGACTGTCCAAATTTGTAACTGCGTCAAAACAATTCAAACACGAATCATTGAAGCTTCACAATGACATTATATTTATTTTACTTTTCCTTAAGAGTTCAGAAGTCTGCCCATCTGTGCCAACCATAGCATGGTGAAATCCAAAAGAAATTAATTTAGCACTTTATTGTGTAGGCTACTGTATTTTCTATTGCAGTAAATCTATCCCAACCATTTTTAAAGAAAACAAGAAGGCATGTGTTTTAAAAGATGGAGAGTAAAATAAAAAGCACATCTGTATGCAATACAGTTTCACTATTGGTCATTATTATCCAGAGCGGCTTACTATATAAATAATTTGTGCGACCAAATCATGTTTTGCGCTAGTAACTGAAAAAGTTAGTAGCGCAAGTGCCACCAGTGGAAAATGTTAGTGTAGTTCCCTGGGTCTAGGCCTCTTTGAGAGTGTGTGTACGCGACGACAGGAAGTAAGTGTGTAAGACTGACCCAGGTCTGCAGATGCCAAAGCTCAAAACACACCAAATCCATCTCTAATACCTCTTCAGAGAGAGAGACACCTTTCCATTGCCCTTCAAATTACACAAATTGAAAAAACACCCAATGGAAACTTTGCAAGAACTCCCATGTATCGCGAAACTGGAAACCGGTTTTTTGCATTTCCAGTCACATGGCGTTAGATAGCGCGCTTTGTTTGGACAGAAGAGGAGACAGTGTTCTTTATTAAACTCATAAAAGACAAAAGTATTACGGGAATATTGGATTCTAAACAAAGAAATGCCACGATTGATCAAGACCTTGAAGCAGAAATGAGGGAGAATCCCCCAGGAACACCTCATATGAGCCGCTCACTGTATAAAACACCTTCAATCATTCCATTAAATAATGGCTAGTGCGGTGGCTGGGATATACAGTATGTAAACTTACCGACATTGTTTGCCATGATTTTTGGAATGACTTATCACGAGAGGAAAAAAATAGCGTTTTAGTCGCATAAATCAGTTAATGGAAACACCATCATTTCTCAATAGTTTTTTTATCGACATTTAGAAAATATCAGAAAAGTTTTGCGCAAATCTGTAAAGGAAACGCAGCTACTGATATTCGAGGGCTAAAGACCCCGATACACAGAGTTCCACACAAACTCTGGTGCGGTTCGACTGAAATATGAACGCAACACGTACCAAAGACATCTTAAAAAAAACAAAAAACAGGATGTGATGTCACAAGATGCGACTCTTAAAGGACAGAATGCTTAAGCACACCCGGGCTGCGTTCCAGTCCACTTTTAGACACGCACTTGCGAACTTCCCTAAGCACTTCCCCTCGGGGGAATCCCTGCCGCCATTTTGAAGTGCGTTCCACTTCGTGAAGTGGACGAGGGAAGTTTCTAAGGACAGAGTCTACTTCATATGTACACTTCAGGCAGCTCCATATACAACAATGCAATACGATTGTGACGTCACCGCAGAGCACCACCACCAAAAACAACTCTATGATATATTAATTATAATTTTTTTTTATTTAAAACAACCCAAACACACATATATACATTTGGATCCTGCATTAAACTAATTTTTTTTACAAAACAAATTGTAAATAATAAATCAACTCCATAGCTGATTCCAAGTGATCAAGGGCTTAGGACGGTGCCCATTGCAGTTTCCGCCAGTAGTGGACACTCATGACACGGAAGCAATGACGCACATCCGAGTGAACGAGACGGAGGGAAGTTAGCGAGTGAAGGGCATGACAATTTTGGACTGGAACGCAGCACCTGTTCTTCACATCAATGAGATTCATGAAGGGAATGAAAGTGTGGATGCGAAGCAAACCAGGACTAAATGAATCTTTTCTTTTGGTCACCTAGAGACCAAACATAGAAAAGTGCAAGTACTGTAAATAAAGCACTGTAAAAAACAACATGCTGTGTGTCCCATCGAGTAATCAAAAGTTCGGCACACACACTTGCGTTACTTCACGCCCACTTTTACAGGAAATGGGTCATGTAGGTAGAGAAGTGGTCAAGCGCAAAGACCAAAACTGTGGCTCATCATCATACTGAGAAGTTCAGGCAGAGAAAACATTTGTGATTAGTACTAATAGTGGCCAAACTGCCTGAGAAAACAGCATGACACTGACAGCACGGCCAAAAACAATATACACACTAAATACTGTCTCAGTAGGTCAAAGGTTTCTTCACCTCGTGTCCTGCACTAGATGGCAGCAAAGTCCCGTTAGCAAACACAAAGTCAGGCCACCCCGGCCCTCGTCCAATCACACCACAGCTTTGCAATGCCAACTTTTGTCAGACAAAATACAACTTGTGGGAGATCACCTCATATTTACTTTCACAAGCATGGAGAGCAGGACCAATAATCTATCCACTAACTTACAAGAGGAAAGTGATAACGGCTGTCATAGATATAACAACCTTAGAGAAAGAGAAGCAAAATCAAATCACAACAGTGCTCTAGAAAGATAATTAGTCTATATAATGACTATAAGAGTTTAACTGATGCCATAAAGAGCTTCAGGCCAGAACTGTTGAGAGGAAGAACACACAGAAATAACCAACAACGCCCATTTGGTTTACGTATGCATCATCATCACTTGCCGTGAAAGAACGTGTCTGAACACTCAGGAAACAAGGAGATATCAATCTTCACAGGCTCAAGGACTCAAAAACCTAGACTTTCAGCACACAGCGACCTCCAGAAAAAAAATTAACACTGTATAGTAGCTTTCATTAAAGGAATAGTTGAACACAAAAGAAGATATTTTAAAGAATATTGGTAACCAGACAGTTGACGGCACCCATTGACTTGTTAAAAAAATACTATGTAATACTATGTGTAACAATTTGGTTACCGACAGTCTTTAAAATATCTTTTGTGTTCAACAGAAGAAAGAAATTCATACAGGTTTGGAACAACATGAGGGCGAATAAATGATGACAGAATTTTAATTTTTGGGTGAACTATCTCTTTAAGCACATACATTTTTAACAGATGACTTTAAATCATTTAAGAGTTGGAAATCAGTTAGAAAGATCACCATATATTCTCCACAGATCCTCTGAACACTCTCAGGGACCCTTGAAAAACTCAGAAGCTATGAAGAGAGACCGTGATCTTCATTAAAGATAGAGTTCACACAACTGTAAAACCTTCATCTACTTATATCCTCATGTTACACAACTTTTCTTTTTAGAAGATCACAAGCAATGAAAGTGGCTGTCAAGCCCCCAAAAAGCCCCATATGGCTCAGTCCACATGACTCGTGCAACATATTAACACAGACCCAAATTTAACAGAAATGCCCTGGTTCTTAAATCTTGTTTCCTTGAGGCCGATTGAACGACGACAGGAATCATTTTTGGGTGACCTATAGCTTTAAGGGCTGATGCGAGTTTATAACAGAGGAACCGACAGCCTGTGACAAGCAGCGGTTTGCTCGCTGCGGTTATAACACCAATAATATGTGTAATGACCACAATGATTATGAAAACAAAACAAAAACAAAAAGAAAAAAAAAGAAAACTGAACGTGTCCAGGTCTCGCGCGCCACCGCACCCTCCTCTTCCTCAGGGATATGAATGGATACTTTGTTTCACTCCAGCTTTCACACACTGATACAATATAACGCCCGCTGCTGGATCCCTTCACGCGACTGCTCTTTCTTTACATGCAGCGTTTATGGTGTGTGTGTGTGTGTGTGTGTGTGTGTGTGTGTGTGTGTGTGTGTGTGTGTGTGTGTGTGTGTGAGGAGCTGGACCCCACCGCTCACATATACTGTACCTTCTCTTCGGCACCGGTGTCGGGCTGCTTGGGTCGGATCGCGACGCCTCGGCTTTGCACTCCTGCGCCGCGACGCTCGTGTTTCCATCTGTCCTGTGTTTCTGCAGATGTCCTGCGATGATTCGGAGTCTCTGCTGAGCGTTGCTGCTGTTTGACGCCATAGTCATGCTGCTTCCGCGTTTGCTGTCAGAGGTCAGCGCGCGGCTGATGATGGAGGGATGAGGTGGAGATTACGCACTAACGCGTCCCGTCATGCACCGCGCTCCGCCTTCCGCCGAGCAGATCTTCCCTGACTCTATACTTAAAGGGAACCTGTTATGCAAAATTATGTTTGAACATAAATGTGTGTCGGCAGTATGTGTACACAACCACACTATAATGGTAAAAATCCACCCAATACTTTTTTTTTAAATCCCCATAAATCATAAACAGTGTCTCAGAATAAGTCCATCACAGTTTTTATGCAATGTGACGTCACATTGGGACATTTAATTTAATATTCAACAGTATTATTGATCTGCCTGCATTAACACCATTATATGAGAACAGAACTTAGCTGGACAATGACATCGCGTCTTCTCCAGAAAGGCTATATATACTTATATGAACTAAATTAATCACTTTTTTACAATAAAAATGAAACATCACTGAGCTTAAGCTGGACTGTGACACTATTTTCCTTCTGGAAACAAACTTTGTTGCATTATTTTCCTGTTATCTCTGTAAAGCTGCTTTGAAACAATCTGTATTGTAAAAAGCGCAATATAAAGATGACTTGAACAGCTAGGCCCCGCCCATAACTGCTGACAGTCTCTGCCTCATTAGCTTAGCTCCTCCCCTTAGTGAGCTGCACACAGTCCGCCATGTTCATCTCATCGCCAGAGCATTTAACAGCTAAATTCAATTAAGAAATGTATTCTTATTAAAGCTACTAATGTTATTCAGTCAAGAGCAGTGAGTGTTAATCAGTTTTTCTTTGTTGTTGTTTTATTCATTTTGTTGCTTGATTCATATTAACAGCATTTACAACAGTAGGTACTGTATATTACGCTTTAATACACAGATCTAATATACACATACCGCGCATCGCCTCCCACGCCGCCCGCTCCAGAGCAGATCTTCCCTAACATTTTCCTTAAAGGGATAGTTCACCAAAAAATTCTGTCAGTAATTACTCACCCTCATGTTGTTCAGTGGCTCAATCTTAAGTTAAGTTAAGTTAATCTTAAGTATCAAGCGACGAGAATACTTCTTGTGCACAAAAAAAAACACAACTTTATTTCAACTATTCATTTCCTTCTCTGTGGGCCTCGAGTCAGTTCACTTGTGTAATAGCGTACGCTTCTGTGTTGTACGTCACACGTAGGCTCACTATTGGCCGACGCTGGTCATGTGTGTGATGCGTGTGACGTACAACACAGAAACACTACGCTATTACACTAGTGAACTGACTAAACTTAAGATTGAGCCACTTTAGTGACTTGGACTATTTTAACGATGTCTTTAATAACTTTTCGGGGCCGGCAAGTTCAATCCCTTAGAAGCCTATGGAGGAGTGATCCAGCTCTCAGACTTTATCAAAAATATCTTAATTCGTGTTCTGAAGATGAACGAAGGTCTTACTGGGTTGAACAACATGAGGGTGAGTAAATACTGACAGAATTTTCATTTTTGGGTGAACTAACCCTTAAAGGAAAGTGAAAAAATCACTTTTACATGGTGTTTGAACATAAATGTGTGTCAGCAGTGTGTGTACACAAGCACACTATAATGGTAAAAATCAACCCTCTGCTTTTTAAAAAAAATCCCCATAAATCATAAATAGTGTCTCAGAATAAGTCCATCACAGTTTTCACAAGTGTTGCTCACTGCAGAGTCAAATGACGTCCAGCTCCGCCTCTCTGGATGTCTGATGGGGTGGAGGGATAGACTTGTGGGTAGGGTTATATATTCTAGCTCCACCCATTAGACCCAAATTACATTCGCTCCTCCTCACTGGACGTCTAGTGAGATGGAGCTAGACGTAAGATTTGCTCTCAGTTTTTATGCAAACATCACATTTGAACAGGCCCCGCCCACAAGGAGGAGGAGCTGAAAACAGAGACGTGAAGTCGGACACTTTCTGCTCCCCGTAGTGACCGCTCACGTGGTTTTTGCATACTTTACCACAGCCGAAATGAAATAAATGCAATATTTGTCAAAGACACACACGTTTCAGATACGTTTCCATTTAATACTTTATGTACAGCTAAATACAGTGTCTGTTTGTACAAGATTAAAGTTCAACATAAGCCTATACTATTTAAATACAATTTTTTTTTATCCGTTTTATTTTCATAAACATGACAATATAACATTGCGACTATATGAAATAAAAGAGCTTTTACTGTTATAAAAAACAGATTTGTGAACATTGGTGGAACTGAAGGTGTTCGAAATCTTCGAATAAACACGAAACACACTCACGTGTTCGAATCGAATTGAAATCCTTTTTTCTATTGATTTCATGTAATATAAAAACTTTTCATTAGCTGTAAGCCATAATCATCAAAATTATAACTTTTGCACGATATTCAAATTTTTCGAGTTTCACCTGTATTTAGCAGGAGGTACAGTATAGTACGCTGCTGTTGTGTTAATACACAGACCTAATATACACATGTGATGTCTTTACTTGCTTTTAATTTTCACAGACATAACTGAATGTGAACTTTGCGTGTTTGTGACAGTTTAAGCGGAATAAGACGTGAAGGAGAAGTTAGTTTGATACACACGGGACCTGTTGTCTGACAGGCAGCTTTCTGTGCGCGTGATTCGGATGTGTGCGCTCAGAAAACCATATATCAGAAGTTTAGACTGATATGACTTGTGCAGATAATAAACTTTCATGATGCTGATGAACTGCATTGTCACGTGAGTGTGACCGTGATAGAGATGATAGTCAAACCAAACAGATGTTTTTGTTTCTGTCAGAGTATCCGAGGCACGATCTGTACAGGCTCCGCCTCTTCTGTGAATCTGGGCGGGGAGAAGCAGCAGCTCATTTGCATTTAAAGATACATGCATGAAAACAGCATGTTTTTGCTTCAACTTGGTATTTACAACATAGTATAATGAATTATCTGCGGGGGGTTTTTTTTTTAGTTGAAACTTCACAGACACATTCTGTGGACACCAGAGACTTCTTGTAAACAGATTACATCTTGTAAAAAGGGGCATAATAGGTCCCCTTTAAATCATGCAAATTTTATTTATTAAATGTCACTTACTATATTGTCTCCTAGAATACATTTTTTTTTTCAAAAACCTACATTTGGCAGCATTTAAGTTTAAATCTTTGAACTGTGAATCTATTTACTGTAATTTTTTTGTATTCATACTGTTTGTTCTCACATGTTGAGAATGATAATTCTAATATAGCTAATATAACTTCTAAAATTATAATACTACGTCAAAAGGATGAAATAACATAAACCGAGTCCTCTTAGTTCCAGATCTTAACAACATTTCCCTGGTTTTCAACATTGACAATAATCAGAAATATTGGTTTATTTGAAGCCAATATTCCTTTAATTCACAAAAAAGTAGCCTAATTTATGTATTTAGTGCCTGCCTGTTTCATATGGTTCTAGTACAAAATTACACTAAATAGAACTAAATTTGTGTTATTTGGCTTGTAACCAAAACAAACTCACTTTGCCACATTTTTTTTGTGTTCCATAAAGACCCATGCTTTGAAAATGCAGGTGTAAAAACCCATAAATCATCAAACCATTTCAGCATTCTTCACATACTGTACACTGGCTTTAAAGTCCCCCTGTGGTGAAAATCCAGCGTTTAATGTTGTTTATATGTCTATGTGGTGTTTTAATATGTTTTAAGACAAACCATGTGTAGGCTACATTCATAAGTCGACAGCATTGCTGAGTATTTTCTCCTTAAAACTGCAGTGAAACAAAGACAGTCTCAAAAACACGGTTTGAAATCGCTGGTGTTTCTGACGTCACAAACTACCTTGTAACCAATCAGATCAACGTGCCTCCGGGCTTTAGCATATCATTAACAGTGAACTAGCAGGGGAGCTCCGAGAGATGTCAGATTATCCCGGTATGTTTTTCTGTTGAAATGAAATATCAAGTAGATTTAACAATATAGCGGATGTATGATTTATATGAATTAATAGTGATGAACTATATGCCTTTCTCCACTGACGTTCTGAGTTGTTCAAAGCGTTTCTGGTGATTGTTAGAAGGCAAACTGAAATGGGGAACGGGAACATGGTTTGTGTAACATTAGCAACAGATTACTAACATTATTAGCTGTTTGATAAAAGGCTAATCATTAATTACTTGTTCAGTTGGCCTAGACCAGGGGTGTCCAAACTCGGTCCTGGAGGTCCACTGTCCTGCAGAGTTTAGTTTCAACTTGCCTCAACACACCTGCTTGTAAGTTTTTAGCATGCCTAATGACCTTCAACAGCTAATCAAGACCTTCAGTGAAAATACTCAGCAATGCTGTTGACTTATGAATTTACACATGGTTTGTCTTAAAGCATATTACAAACACCACATAGACATATAAACCACATTAAAAGCTGGATTTTCACCTCAGGGCGACTTTAAATAACATTATAAATGATCAGAAATTGACTTGATAACTTTACATTATTGAGATACCACTTACTGGTGTGTGTGTAGTAGTCTGTCAATGTGTTTGTAAATGATTATTCTGAATATGTTAAGCACTCTTGATGGGTTAAATGGTGCAGTTTCAATCTTTATGTGCTTGACTAATTAATAACAGATGTACTTTAAAATACACTTCAAAAAAACCTCTCACATTTATTTCCCAGATGCATACTTTGCATATTGCATACTAGTATTTCAGACACATGGAACCGTTTTTACGCTTGGAAATCTGTTTTGTCAGTGCCAATAAAAAGTTTTCTCGGTCTTAAGAGCAGATGACCCTTAAGAGTCACGTGACCGTGAGACATGCGCTCGTCTGATGATGTCATCACAAACCTCTAAGCTTCTCCATTTAAAGTGCTTTTCTCGGCACCGCCTTGTAAATATGGGATACATAGCCTTTACGACAATGGAAAAAGCCAATTTTTTTGTGTTTCCTGAGGTTATGGAATGGAATGTTTAATTGGAAAGTGGTGTGTTACTGTGTAACGGTTATTTTTAGATATTTAGCAATTGCGGTATAGCCTCTGCTGTGCTGATTGAACACTTGGAGAAAACATTCTGAATAAGATCATATAAATAACACAATCAATATAACAATTATAATCTATATACAGTAACAACACATCAACATATCTGTGATTCCCAAACTCAAAGGATGTTCATTAGAAGTTGGAAATAAAGGAATGAGCATGTTGAAATGATGATGTTATTTATTTGTGCGTTGTTTGAGGGTCAGGCCGTGCAGTTTAACGCTGTTACAGCTTCATCCAGATGGAATGATTGTTTCCTCCAGGCCTGAGCTTTAAACTCCCAAAACAAAGTTCTGTAATGCACTGACTGCAAGCAATTAAGAGTCGGAGTGTATCACAGAACTTTACTTGGAAAGCCACAGCGCTGCTCGCCGATTCTCTTCTTCTCTGGGAAACTCTTCTGTACGAGAGAAACAGACACGTTACATTTCTCATCCGCATCCGCAAATTTATTTATTCACTGTAAAAAAAAAAATGTGTTCATCAATAAGTTATGGCAACATATGTTTTTTATCTATCTATCTCCCATATATATATATATATATATATATATATATATATATATATATATATATATACACAAATATATTGAATTATAAGTGCTGTCGAATTACATCTTACTTAAAAGTTGTTTATTTAGGATATATATATATATATATATATATATATATACACACACACACACACACATAGAATGTAAACAAAAACTTATGTTAGATGCGATTAATTGATTTGACAGCACCAATATATAGGCTAATAACTAAATATATAAATTAGCTGAACAGACTATTTGATTTGGCATACTTAAAATTTTAAGGCAGCAAGTGAAGTGAAGTTTAAGTAGGTGGCCATTGAGTTGTATGGTAACAGTTATAATACTTCTCAGAATGAAAGATGATTGACAGGTGAGACTGATCAAAGCATCTCTGAGCTGGAGCTAAAAGTGAGGAACTCCTCGAGCTCTGTAATGGCTATTAGAAGAATTTAAATAGTGGATAAGATGCATAAACGTGGACTCAATCACACATGCACATAAATCACATCATGAATGATGAACACATATGGCGGCCTACGGTGCATGCAGAAAAAGAGCTACGTGCACGATTCCATGCAAATTAAGTGCATGAAACAACAACAAAAAAAGACAAGGCGCAGAAGAATAAAATGACACGCGTCACACAAATCCGATTTAAATATTGAATGCGCCCTTCACTCTGTCTATTTGCACAGTTACAACTGGGGCAGCCGAGAACAGCTGACGTGTCGAAAACTGTGGAGCAGTGCTTTAGTTTATCAAAATAAATCTGTCATTTTGGAGTATATCTAAACTTAACACACAAATATCATTTCACAAACTGAAAGAGAAGTCACAATGTTAAGAAAGGAGAAACTGAGGATGCCACATGTCATGCATTTGCACGTAACACCACGCAGACATTTAAGTAGTAGTTTACTTTCCACTGGAAAACTTCCATTCAATTTACTTTAATGCTTCAGTAGGTGAATATCTCAATGAGTGTCGATGTGACAGGGTTTTATAAGCACACGCGCACAGTCTGTGAGTGAATGCACACTTCCAGAGAGAGGAAAAGAGTAAACGAACAACATTACCTGCTGCAACTCACAGCACGAACCAGTCGACGCTGGATAAAGTGTGTTTGGGGAAGAAGCTCTGCTGAAACACGGTCTCTGTCAGAAGAAGAAGAACAAGCCCTGTGGAGGATTGAGCAGATGAAGCTCCTGTAACTGTTGATGAAGCGCGTCCGCGTCCGTGCAGCAGCTGGAAGAATGTCGACGTGGAGCTGCCAATCGTGCGCGCGCAAACACGCACGCGCTTCAGGGGGAGAAAAAACGACGTTTTGCTGGTTTCGGATACTGGGGTACTAGTACTAGTATACTGGTTAGTAATCTGTTAGTTAGTTCTGGAGATTCAGTGGGGTTCATAAGATACGTGTCAGAGCCATAGATAGATAGATAGATAGATAGATAGATAGATAGATAGATAGATAGATAGATCTTTCTGTTTCTTTTTGCCTAAAAAAATTCAATATTTGTTTTAGTAAAAATGATTTCCATCCATTTGTACACAACCTACGACTGTAATTTTAACAATTTCGCCCCAAATAAAGTTACAGATAAAATGTGAGGTATAAAGAAAACAAAGGAAAAATGTATTTAAAGGTTAGGCAATTTTCGGAGAGACTAGCAATAGCGAGTTGAAAAGCTTTGAAAGCATAAGAGCCCTCCCTCCCTTCTGTGTGTCTCCAAAGCCACGGCTCCTTCACAAAATGAACGTGTACAGCAGAGACTGAATAGCGTCACGAGAGACGGCGTTAAACTACCTCATATCTCAAAGCACATAACATTACAAAAATAATGAACATAAACAACTTAAAGAGCTCTTGTACCACCACATTCGGTCCGAATGCAATGATTGGACGAACATTAAATGCACACTATGCAAGATTTTTGGATCAAAATATCCAAAAACCACTAGAACAATGTTCTAAGCTTTTGTTGTTGACTTGTGTACTTACATTGTCCTAAATGTTTGCTCAGAGAAATAAGCAACCGCGTTACCCTTGATTTCCGGTTTTATTTTGTAGAATCTATGGAAACACCAAATATGCTTTAATATATTATGTGTTTTATTAGACAGGTGAGCAACTGTTTGTATACATTAATGTTATATATAATTATTGAGCTTGTTATATATAAGCTCAACACTTTAGTCTTTTTGCTTAAATCTTGTTTCTTGATTTACCACGAGTACCATGTTTTACCCCACATACGCATGCCCAGAGGAAGAGGAAGCGTATAGTAAAAGCTCCACTGCTCGTGTGTCGCGCTCGTCTCTCATTAGCAATCGCTCCGCTACAGCGGCTTTCATAACGTTAATAAATCTTTAATACATTACCGCTCATCCATGAATATGATTTCTGCTGTATTCTCCACCGGCTGTAGAGGTGAAGACAACAACTCCCATGATCCCGCCAGATCGAGACGTCATCAAGCTACGCATTTGTTTTGAATAAGTGACCTCTAGTGGTGAAAAATTACATATTGTGCCTTTAACTCAGTGATTGCTTGCTATCAGGATGTGAAGAGACTTTCAACCATAACAAAAAATGTTTCTGGAACAAATCACATACCCTGCCTTTAACTAATGCCTTAGCCTAATCATTTTAAACAAAACTTTCAGAAAAATATGACAGATTTGTCATGTGATGCACAACTACTCTTGGACATTCTTAGCTTGTTATTATTATTGTTATTGAATCACATGAACTAGTGAAAGTTTACTTTTTTAAAAGTCCAGAGGGCCAAAAGTGCCCATATAGTTGATGAAACAGCCTTTATACACATAATATACTTTGCACTCAGTTGACAGTTTGATTGAAGTGTCACATTGTGGGTTGATCTTTTAACAAGAGTAATTTTGTCATGTGACCATTTCAAACCTTTAAACACCCCATGCATCAGTGCAGTCAGATCATTCACACACAGGCCAAATCGGTCATCCATTTGTTTAACCCAAGTAACATTTCAACTTTAGTTTAGTTTAAAGTTGTATAATTATAAACTCTTAAATGGTTTAGAGTGCGGTTTAAAAGGTTGAAGATTAAAGCTACAATATGTATTTGTTTTCGCCATTAGGGGTCGCTAACCTCTTACAATAACATAGGCATAGGTTGATGACGCATAAGCGGAATTATGGAACTTGTCGTCATGCCGATGGATCTAATAATGTTTATGAATGAGTGAATAGATTGATGTTTTTAACATGACTGTGGTATGAAGCAGGACGCGATTGCTAATGAGAGACAGATTTCAGCGCCAAACGCGAGTCCCGCGGATATAAAGGAATAAGGACATTTCATTCTACCGAACTAGACGCAAGTGCTGAATTAATACTCACACAGCTCAGTTTATTACATGAATGAAACTTGTGAGGTAATGCAGCGCTGTTTCACTTGGTCTACACTATCACACTAAACTGCATTTGAGTGTGTTAAAAGTTATAATGTTATTCTATGTGTTAGTTTGTCTGTATGAGACTAGCATAAGCTAGATCAACATTAGAATAACATACAGATCATATTCTAACATTCTATCATGTTGAGCTATATAAAATTGATTAGTTGTATGTACATTTGATCACCTGTCTAATAAAGTTCATGGAAGAGCGGCGTCTCCGTCAAGTCGAAGTTTGTCACGGACGTGGAGCTCTCGGCATCTTGAAAACGCCACGCTGATATTGATCCTCGTTTTAGTCCTTCTTTTGTCCCAAAGTCTGCTTGCCATAATGTTTGAACGAAACAACAACAGCGTGAGCGTGCCACTAGACGTAAGTTGCCCACGTCTGTCGCCATGGTTACTGTGGCAGTACGAGCGGAAACCGCAGGCATATTACGGATTTTGTCCGCGACAGGCGACAATGACCAGGGACGAGCTATTCTTTAAAGTTGTAATTTCTCTGAAATTAAAAATCTTTGGGAACTTTGGGGATATTCTAAGTACACAACTGCAGGAAATATATTACATTGTGCAAGTGATTTTTGGATATTTTATTAAAAAAAGATTACATATTGTAGCTTTAATTACACCGGCTCAGCTGACATTAAAAGCTTAAGGCCGAACAGCAGGTGGCGCTATCAGACAGACAGACAGATAGACATACAGGTCACGAGAGTTTGTAGGTGTGTTCAAATCATGTGCTTTTATTGTACTTTTTGATTGTAGCCTAACGTGTCCGCACAGTGAAAGTACATGCAGGTGCAACAATGCTCCATCAAGATGTCTCTGTAAACCAGATAGAGCCTACAATTTTTGGTTCCTGCAACATTCCTGAGGGAGCGCTCAGGGATCAGTTGTTACAAAAGGCGATGATCAACCCTATTGTTTTTTTTATATAAATAAAATAAATGGCAACATATTTGAACATTTGTATGCTAACCCTTAAAACCCCAAATGTTAAGGCACATTTCAAATAAATGTAGGCTATGTAGAATACTTATGTTAAAGTGTTATCAAAGTTTTTTAAGATAGAGAAGTCTATAGAGTTATAGTTAAAATAAAGGTTCAGCTAAGTTAACATTCAGAAGGTTCACAGCAGATGAAAGGTAAAAGGGGGCGTAGACCGCAGACGCTCAGCAAGCGCTTCCTATTGGAGTGTGGGCGTGGCCAGCGAATGACTGGGGCTTTCCGTGAATTTTCATAACTCCTCAGTCAGATAGCGGCAGCATTTCCTTCACAAGTGCATCGACAATCGGACGTATTTATTTCCAAGCCATATATATTTCGCTGTGAAGGATTACAAACAAATAAATCACTTCAGGAGTTACGGCGGATGAGGAGAGATCCTCTCAGACATGATGGAGATTGAATTGCCTAAACTGCACCAAAGCCAACAGGTAAATAATATTTAACTACAATAACTAATCGCGTTACTAATGTTACAACATTGTTATTGTAGGCTAGCCTGTTTTAATAGTATTCAAATAATACTAAAATTATTAATTGTAATTTCACTATGATGTTACATCAGGCTGCCCTTTGAACCTCTTATGTGATGTGTTTATTGCTCTTGTCATATTTGTGTTACCAGCGCGTTACAATCACTTCATGGGACTTTTAACAGCTTTGCGTGTTTTAAAGTTTCAATATGAGGCTATTTTGTACATCTCTATAACTCATGATGACATGGTGGAATAGTTGAAACGTCATTTTTATATATATAGTCCGTGTTAGAGAAGGCGTTTCCTCCATCCCGTTTCTAATCTTTTCACCCGGGTTTCTGCATCATTGAACTCGAACGAAAGGAAGGAATTAGACTAATATTAAAAAATGTATGTGAAAACATATCACAGTGCTGAATGTCTATTGATGTGAGGCGAATCTGGCACTCGATTAAACTTGTGTCATGAGATGTGCGTCGTCGCGCTGTGATGTTTGTGCGTGTGATACAGACGCGTCTGCGCTCTCGCGTTCTGCGCATGCGCGCTCACTAATGCACAATAGCAGGCGGACCCAATCTGGAATGTGTGTGTTTATTTTATCCTTGTGTCCTGACGTAAAGGAGTGATCCTCAGCTTTAAGACATTAATCTCTCTCACAACTACTGTCATTCTTTATACCTAACTGAAAGAAATGTTTTGATTGCACTTTATATAAAAAAAACTGTCATTGAAACACATTACATAACGGCAACGCTGAATAGACCAGTAGTGTTTTTAGTGAATGCATGAAAATATATGAATCAAGGTTTCATGACATCTTTTTATACTGACATCCCCCATAACAACACGGATGGTTAAGAGAAAGTCAAATAGGGAAATACAAATATACAAGCAAAACACCATCATTATAACAAACATGACACTAAAAGAAAGCAATAAACATTCATTTACTAGCATATGCTGGAACATAAACCCTAATGTACATTACTGATAGCAAAACATTTAAAGAGAAACCTAAGTTTTAAAATCAAAAAACATAAAATGTGATCTGTTACATGGAGAAATGTATGCTTTTACTGTGAATTATTTGTTATTTTTTTTACTTTAAGTGTTTACTGTAGCATTTTACAGGTAAAATTACAGTATTTTTTTACAGTGTACAAAACGGGGCCTAATATTCTTACAAATTAGTTTTCATGAACAAACACTTGACCTTCAGAAAATCGATTGCTAATCACAGAAGGTCGATCTTTATTTGAGCCATTTTATTTTCTCTGGTTTTGTTTTTCTCTTGCAGTTATTTGCAAACCGGTAAATATGATAACACTGAATAAAACATTCAGACAACATTTATGAAACACACACACACACACACACACACATTTTTGGGTGAACTATCCCTTTAAGTTGTCATTCATGAGCTTGTTGTTTATAAGCTTATATCCTATGTAAATTTACAGATTTTTTTTATTTTATTTATGGTACTGTATTCAGTTGATCATGTTAAAATGATGACACTGACTGTATGATCCCGTGTTAATCGCTAGATTGAGACAGTTCTGGTGAAGACACAGCTGGAACAGGCCAAAATCCCTGTTTTAATACAGATATCTGACGCATGTAAAACTCACAGCCTCTCATGCTAAGATCTTTTTATGTTAGATGAGATTTGATCAAACACATAAAAAAAAGTCACGTGACACCATATTAATTAATGTGCTGTGTGTTTATAGGCTACCTAATGATCTGTTCGGCAGTATATAATGTGATAAAGTTTTATTAATAAAATGATTAACTGTTCCCACAACTCTGTATAAATGTGTGTGCTGATGCCCAACGTACACATTTGAATATTTTGAAGGGGATTATATTCCAGTAACTTTTATGAGATACAGATGCCTGTAAAGTATTTGAAATATGATGACGAGGCTGTGGTGTGTGTGGATGTGCATCAGGGGGACGTAAGTGAGAGGTCACCCGCACTGAAACACTGATAAACAGGTTTGGCTCCTGAATCGTGCCTGAAGAAAGACACCGAGAACAAGGTGTTCTTGTTCCTACAGTGGTTTATTCCACATTCCCGCAGTCTGGAGAGGAACAGGAAGTGAGACGGGCCTGAAAAATAATCTCTTGATTATCAGGAAACTTTGCAGTTTTAATAAAAGCTCTGGTTTCCCGTTTCCATCAACCTGGATAATGATTACTTGAACACTTTGATCATTAATTATGCAGTAAAGGTGTGTCTTGGATATTATTTCCACTCCTATCCGTGACATTAATGCCACTGCGTATAAACATGCACACGCAGTACTTTAATTACTCGACTGATGTTTCATATAAAACACACTTAGTGATGTGATGAAGATGCTTCAGACATCAGGTCAGAAACACTCACTGCGATCAGTAAACAGATCATATTTACTGAATACTGTTTCCAGGAAAAAGCCAAGAGCCTTTTACATTTTAAAGGAGCAGTTCATCGATAAATGGTCTTTATTTCCCCCTCATGTCATCCAGGCCCCATATTATTAAAGTTTTTCTTTCTGTGAAACACTAAATCATGGGCTCAGTGTTAGTATCATTGATACACTACACATTATTTGCAATCTTTTTATTTTCGGAGTTTTTGTAATTTTTTTTAGAAGTTTTAGTTTTAATATGCCTATATAGTTTAATGTCCATACGTTTTTCATATTAGTTTATTTACTATATTAGGTATTTTAGTACTTCAGCTTAAATGAAAATGAGAAATGTTGCCTTGGCATCTTGAACCATCTAAAAACCAAAAATATTTTTCAAAAAATTAAAATGTTGATATATACATTATATATATATATATATATATATATATATATATATATATATATATATATATATATATATATATAGTTTTAGTTAACAATAATAACCCGAGTGTCAGATTATTTTTTGCTGTTTGTCATGAAAAGGAATTAAAGCACTTTAAATATAGTGTCCAAGTGATATGGACTGCTTTTATGAGATATTTATCGTCATGTTTGCAGAAAAAAATCACCATCCACATTTTGTATAGGCAACAGAAGTGCTTGTTTAGTGTTTCACGGGAGAAAGAATAATAAAGAAGAGAAAATAATCATTTATTATAACAATAATAATGATGATGATTATGGTAATAATACTAAATAGCCTGCCCCAATAGTTTCACTTTTGGATGAACGGTTCCTGTTGTGTTTTTAACCATCATCAGATTGATAACATGTGCGCTTGTAAACAGCAGGATACGGTTAGAAAGTAAAAGGCTCTTTAGAGATCCAAACATCCAAACTAAACAGTCGGAAACACATTCTTCATTGATTCTTCATAGAGGAGGAAGAGTGTGTGTGTGTGTGTGTGTCCAATCTTCTCGTGAGAGCGGCCTGTTTTATTATCAGTGTTATGGATGTTTCATCATCTCAGTGTCTCCACCCCTGTCTGTTATCTGGAGTTATCCAGAGAGAGAGAGAGAGTGTGTGTGTGTGTGTGTGTGTGTGACGGGCATGTCGCTACATGCCTCTGTCTGACGCCACTGTCTGATCCACTTAATTATAATGGAATCATTCGCATGATTTTATATCATTTAACGAGCTAGATCAGAAATTCATTTGTACACTCTAAAAACTGCTGGAGTTGTTTCAACCCAATTTGGGGTCAAATATGGACTAACCCAAACCAAACGTTGGGTTAAAAATGTAATTGTAATGTAAATGTAAATTTAACCCAACGGCTGGGTTTGTCCATATTTGACCCAAAGTTGGGTTGAAACAACCCAGCAATTTTGAGAGTGTGTGCTGGATAAATGATTAGATTTGTTGCTGCGTTCAGTTACATTGTAACATCGTATGATGTCAATGCTGATGTCTGATTCAGAATTGCAAAAGAGAAATGCTTCCTCAAAAGTGCTCAGTTCCTCTGCTGTCAGTACACACTTCTCCTCTGTTCAGTCCCCGCGCCTTGTGATCTGAAACTACATAGGAAGCTGATTTTCTCCAGATCTCGAGTCACATGCTCGTGTGTGTTCACTCACACACACACACACACACACGCTCATGAACCATGCAGAACTGAAGACGTTTATGCAAAGCGTCGCGTCTGTAAATAAACGCCAGAGGAGGTTAAAGAGTAAGTCACTAAGTAATAAAGATTTGAGTTCCTGCAACTATCAATCAAGAAAGTCTGAGGCCAAGGTTTCATAAATATTTTTGTCTCCCAGCCTGGGAAGAATTTGAATTACCAGCATTTATGATGATGTATAATATTTGAACAGGAGTAATGTAGCATTTTGCAGTCAAGCGCGAGTGCAGAGTGGCTGATTTAAAGGGACAGTTCACCCAAAAAATCATATACATCACATCGTTCTGAACTGAAAGACTCCGTTCATCTTCGAAAAACACAAATTAAGATGTTTAAAATGAAACCTTCTCAACATTGAAAGTCCATTCCACCAAAACTTGAATGCTTAATAAAGGTGTTGTAAAAGAAATCCAAATGAATCGATTGGTTTAATCCAAACATGATAAACGAAGCTCAAACTTGCGCGAGAACCAATGGGTTTTGTTAAGTGTCAAACGAGCTGTTTCAGCTTCCGTTTATCATATTTGATGATGTGCTCGATGCATACGCTCATCAATATTTATATGCAAATGAAAGCCTAGATGAAAGCGTTCATTATATAAAGTGAGCGTGTCTCTCCAGTAGACGTAAACAGCTCAGCTCATATTACTCTGCGATGAACGTTTGTACTCGAAAGTGTGGAATTTCAATGGATGGAAAAAGAGGATGAGAGAATATTACAAAATATTCCCATTTGTGTTTCGATGATGAAAAGTCTTACGGGTTCGAATTAGGATAGAATTGTCCCTTTTGGATGAACTAACACTTTAATGAATGTATTGGCTAATGAGACAAAAGCAAAATTGCTGCAATTAAACAAACATACAATACCCAAAATGTATTTTACTCTTAACTTGAAAACTGGAAATGTGCATTATATATCGAAAAGCCTGCGCGAATGTTTTGGAACGGTTACAGCCGAATCTCCAAATGGCCCTATATTGCGATATTAATATGTCAATATCTCGATTTATCACCAGTGATGGTGGTTGTGTGACGTCTAAGTATCTGATTCTCAAACCGGGTTTAAAAATGTGCTTTGTTGTTTTGTAGGTGTTGTGGGCACATTCATTAAGGTTTATCTATCTATTAAGAAACACTTAAGATGCTGAAATGCTAGGTAATTGTTGCAGTAAAACACATCAGTATTTTTGTAATACAGCCTCTTTTCTTATCCGTCTGGGAATTTTAATATTGCATCAGAGATGGTGGACTCATCGCTGGACTAGCTCAACACTGTTAGTCAGTCATATTAACAATATACTGCAACAGCTTAAAGAGATTTCACCTTTAAACAAGCTAAACGCTAAACCGATGAGCTTGTCCCGCATCATCAGTGCTGGACAATGTAGTTCAATCAAGTGTTGAGTTTTTTATGTACTTAAGTATTAAATATAAAAAGTATTTATCGATGAGCCATGTTTATTACCCAGCACTAGTCAAGAGGGAAGGTTAGTGGATGAAGGCATTTAATATGTTATGTTTATATAAACTTCAATTTACTAAAAAGCCAATTTAAGTTTCTCCAGTTCGAAGAAACAGGGAATCCTAAATTTTGACATGTAGTCGAGTAAAAAGAGTGATATTATGCTTATGAAGTTTTTCAAACTAAAAAACTTAAGTACTAGTGTTGTTTTTAGAATCATTGTTGTGGTACTATTATAGTTTTTATTAATATTTAGATTATTTTTCCTGTCATTTTAATTTTAGTCTATATTTTTAAATATAGTTTATATGTCATTTCTATTCATTTTTGTTTCAGTTTTTTAGTACATAAAGGTAAGCTAAATAAAACCGAGAAATGTTAGCTTGTAAGGGTTTAGTTTCAGTTAAAGTTTATTTTATTTCAAGTAATGAAAGTGTTTTTTAATGGTGATAGTTCTAGTTAATAATAAACCTGGTCCACATCTGCACATAATAGAAACATTAAAAGAAAGAAGAAAGCAGGCCTATCATATTATTCTGTTGGTCTAGCAATGTCACGTCAACCCGCCAGCGGCAAGGACGCAAACTATATTTTTTGTTCTCTGTCCTTGTGTGTGACAAACACCCTGATATCTGTAGTTAAAACAACATGGCGGGTGGCGTTTCATTCTCGCTGCTGATTGGTCGAAGCCGCTGTGCACTCCTCCAGATCTTTGTAGTGCACTTCTCTAGAGTGTTTTACCACACAATATAAAATTACAGTTTGTGGTGTGATGTTTAAAAGAAGTGTGGTAACCAAAAGTAATGTGGTGGTAATGTATATGGTATTTATTTGATGAACTGTAAAACATGACCACAAATGTCTGAGTTAAAGAAAAACAGTAGCTACATTGTACGTGCTCACCATTTTTGTTTCTTTTTAAACACATTTTGCATTCACTAGTGATTTGAAACGCTCTTGCAGTGTGACAAGAATAAATATCCCATGTAGTCTGTCAAATAATCAGAGCATGCATATTAATAAAGTAATTCGAAAAAAAACGTCACACAGGACAAGTCAACTTCCCACACACAGACAAAATGTGTGTGTGTGTGTGTGTTTTTAGCAGTTGAAGAGTTGAAGGTCAGAAATATGAATGATTTTTTTTCCAGTGGCCTTGCTTTTGATTTGTCATCTGACCTTTAAATCTGGCACTAACATTAATAGTAACACTAACCTAGTGTGGATATAGGCCTATATGTATATATGTAATTGTGTGTGTGCGTGTTTGATTTGGTATTTCCCAGAGATGGGATGAAAAAGGAGAAGCAACATGTATTATTCATCCTGTCTTGTCGTTGCATTGATGATGGCATTGTGCGCGCACGCGCGCGCGTGTGTGTGTGTATCTGAGGAGGGCCGGGCTCGACAGGCAGGGTGTGGTCAGGAGTGTGTGTGTGTGTGTGTGTGTGCTGCCTCTCATCCCGTCTCTCTTCTTCTCTGTAGGACATGGATCTGATAGATATCCTGTGGAGGCAGGACGTGGACCTGGGAGCGGGCAGGGAAGTGTTTGACTTCAGCTTCAGACAGAAGGAGGTGGAGCTGCGGCGCCAGCGTGAGCAGGAGGAGGAGAAGCGCCGGCAGCGTCTGCAGGATCAGGAGAAAGCTTTACTGGCACAACTCCAGCTGGACGAGGAGACCGGAGAGTTCGTGCCTCGAAGCCTTCCAGCGCAAACCAACACAACTAATGGAGAAATCACACAGGTACGCACGCACCAATACATCCCATGAGACCTTTCATAGAAACACACACACACATAGGTGCTCAACAGGTCTCGCTCCCACACACACACACACACACACACACACACACACACACACACACACACACACACACACACACACACACACACACACACACACACACACACACACACACACACACACACACACACACACACGTGCTTGCTCATGTTACTGGGTGCAGCTGTCTAGTTGCTTGGTAACCGCCACAATGGCATAATTACAGGAACTCGGGAGGTAAACGCAATTCTACGAAATGGAAACGTAAACAATCCCAACACAACATGGATAGGCGTTAAACACCTACTTTTCCCTGAGGAGGTCAGGCACATTTGTGTTTCGCAGATGCACTACGTGATTTAAATCTTGTACGAAGTGAGTTTTCCTTGCATAACCTTGGCATAAAATTATGGAGCAAACTGCCTACTAGTTTTCGACTAAAGGCTCGTTCAACACCAATGACGTTACCTATAACATTTTAATAAATGAGAATAGTAAAGTCCACACCACAACTATAACGATAACGGCACGTTGCAATCACTTTAAGAAGGATGTTTTTTCCAGCTGATGAACGATCAGCCAATCAGAATCCAATAAGACATTAAAGAACTCAAACATTTAAAGTGGCAGACGCCAGTTATAATATACAATGTTATCGTTCTGTTGTGTGGCCGATAATATAGTTATTTGTCTTGGTGAGAACAGGCCTCTCATAGAAAAATATGAGACAAACAGTAAGAGTTTACAGATATAAAATAATTGTAATGCAGTAGCTCAGATCATTTGATGAGAAATGTTTGAGATCACTTTTGATAGCAGCCCAGATAGCAAGGTGACATTGATGCAATGTTGAGTTTTGATCCAAACCATCCTTTTGGTTGAGATTGACATTTCAATGTTTAAAGTATGTTGGATCAGCACACACTGTTGGTGACAGTGATATTGAACTAACACTAGGTGTTCGTTCAATATCAGTTAGCTCAGTTAGTTCAAGAGCCGATGGCTCTGTATGCTGTTGAATCGCTCTCGCTGTACTTCAATGTCATACACCGATCGGTTTTAGATGCAACACTTAGAGTCAAACACACCTATTGATTTATTGTTTTTGAGCACAAGATCATGAAAGTTTATCTCTGTGGAAAGCTTGTGGTGTTCCTCAACCATGGGGCATTTTCAAACTATGATGGGCATTTTCAACGCTGTACCCGATTTGTTCTAATCCACTGGGAGTTTGGTTTAGGGTTTGGGCTTTCCAGTTAAGCGGATGAAGAACACCTATTGTAGTTTGGAAATGCCCACTAGTTAAGGGCACGTTTACACTACAACGATGTAATAAAAACTGAAAAGTTTTTCTTTGCGTTTTTCGCGAAGAGAAGACAACATTGTCAAAATGATCCCTGTTCACACGGATACGCGAAAACTATTAAAAATGCTGTATTATTCATGCCAGGCCAGTATTTGGCGAGGTCATTTTTTAAAGATACCCATTTTTTCCCAAATTCGCGTTTTTGTAGTTTACATAGAGACAACAACTGTATCATATTCAAAAACGTGCACTTTGAAGCCCATTTTCATAAGCTAGCATTTTCAGGCCCCCAAAAGGCAATTGTCGTGTAAGTGAACGGCCAGAACGCACAAGTTCTCTGTTTTCAGTTGAAAACAGTGTAGTGTAAACGGCCCCTATGAAACACCCATTTTTGGTCCTGCATGTGCCCTTCTCAGTAGTCTAATTGATGCTTCCTTAATAGAGAGAAAACACAGGTGCGTCCTGAACAGAAGTGTTGTTTGTTGAACCACCTGATATATTCACACGACTTCTCTGGCACAATTTTAAACGTTTACTTTATTATTTCTCTATTCCTTTGTTTTGCATGCTTGGTTTTTGTGTTTGATTTTTATTGTTATTGGCTTTAGTAATGTTTATTAGGAAATTCCTGATTAAAGTTCCAACAACATTTAGGCTAGCCGATTTCTTGAAGTACCAGTTACACAAACATAAGAATGTCCCAGTCAACACATGTCCCGTGTCCCGTTTAGACCAGAAAACAGTATGTCAACAGTCCTGGTGAAAAATCCAGCATGAATCCGATGCTGGTCCAGGCTGGTTAGCTCTGGTTTAGCTGGTGGGTCAGCACAGTCATGCTGTTCTCAAGCAAACCAGAGCTCTTGAAGCTGTTTCAGCATTATTAATCAGTTAGGGCCCTATAAAATCCCTTTTTTTTTGTATTTTTTTTTTTTGTTTATTACAAAAATGTTTTGAAGGGAGGCAGCTGAAATGACGGGAGGGGTTGTGTCGCCCAGATTTGCGTCCCCCGGTCTGCATTTTCCCCAGACATACGTTCTTCTCCCACACAAAAACATAATTTCATTCCAAATATGTAAAATTCCGTGAAATTCCGCATTAACACTAGATTCCGCGTTAATTTGCCAATTCCGCAATTCCGTCCGCGATTCCGTGATCGCGGAAATTATAGGGCCCTAATCAATGTCATCTGAAGTTTTGAAGAACAAAGTAAACATTCAAACTGGTGAAACATTTCGAAGGATCAAAGGATTTGTCTACCGTTTAAAAGGATTTGTACAAAAATCAGTTAAAAAAAGCTTGTGTACATTACAAAACAATAACATTTAGAGATATGAAAACAAAGAAAAATGCCAAATAACAGCATAATCATAAGCAGTTTGTTCAATGACGGGTTATGAGAGGAGCTCTTTCGGGACATTGAATAGCAACTTAATAATGAAAGTTCAAAATTAAATTGCTGTTTTTAAAGACTTTTTTAAAAAGACAAAATCCAGCTGTAAGTCACTGATTCCAAAAAGCTGTACATAAAAGGTGTCATTGCAGTCAGGAGCCCAAAGTGAAGGGCCAAGAGCCCAACTGAAGGAACACGGATCACCATAATGGTGACTTCAACAACCTTTATACATGTACCATATGAAATAAAAAAGGCCAAACAGGTTTATAATAATTGAACATGCTGATGATGTTTTTGGAGTTGTTTAAGCAGATTTTATATTATTTGCAGTTTATTTAATCTAAGGCTGTAACTCAGTTGAAGTTGATGTGTTTCTGCTTGTCTCTTCTCTTTGTTTTGTTCTCCTTGTTCCTCTTATCTTCAGTGATTCTGCTTGTTAACTGCAGGTGTCGAATGTTCAATCATCACTTGTAGAGTGAATCTAGTTTATTTCACTCACTGCAACATTGCTTCAGTGTTACATTTACTATAGATTGGGACCATGTGAAAACTGAGCACTGATCATTTAACACTGAGGATTTTACTGTGTACCAATAAACAACCTGCAACATGTGTTTTTCTTTATTAAAACATTTCAATTAATAGGATAATTGTTTTGGTCTTGAAACACACACACTACACACACAAAAAACATGATATGCAACACAAAGGGGAGCGCGGGGCACAACCTAACGCAGGGTTAAATGTAACGCGGACCTTTTACATTGTTAGTCAGGATCAAGCAGATTGTGTTTCCGCTCTTTTTCTCCTGCTGCCAGAAGATGCTCTCCCGCGAATTTGTGGAAAGTTTTGATAAGATTTCGTGAAGATACTGGACAAAGAGTGTTTTGACTCCATGCAAGTAAATTTTTTCATCATAGGTTTTTTTCGGTTTCTGAGTGTGGTGTGTACGTCACCAAATCTATCTTTATCTGACATTAATCACTGTCTTGTTGGCTAAAGCATAGCACCGTTTTGAAACATGTCAGCAACTCCTAGCAACTGTTAGCTAGGCTTAAAATATTTTTTTACACAGCGGGGTTAGTTGTAGCACAGTGTTATAACTAAGCCGCCAAGTGTACAATGATAATCAAATGAAAACGGGAGCCACACAACGTTTCAGGTTTGAGTATTTATTTATATACATTTAACTTTGTTGGACTTTCACAAACAATGTTGGAATGATTATTTTTTTTAGTTTACTATGCATTGATCACTTGTTTAGCCTGTTTTTAATGCAATAAACCATTTAAAATTTAATTTTAAGCTCGTTTTTATTATTTTTACTGTTGTTATTATTATTATTAATAATAATAATTTTACATACAGCTGCCACACACAAATGTAATTCAATTGTAATTACAATATTTGATGATTTTATTTATTTATTTATTTATTGCAAAACTGTGCAGCCCTTTCCTATATCTCTATCCATGATATTGATCCATAACAGAATGATGATTGGATTAGGGATGGAAGTATGGATATCTATCTATAAAGATGCACAAACAATATCAAACTATACAGATAAAATAGTACTGAATGATGTGTGTTTCACACAAGTGTTACAACTAACCCCTCTGTCTGTTACAATTAACCCCGCAAATGGGGTAAGTTGTAACATTTAGACTTCTGTCACTTTCAGTGCAACTGTACGAAAATGGTAGGTCCTAGAAAAAAACTTTAAGTGTTCATTTGTAGCAGAGATGTGTATGTTGCCTGTGTAAAAAGAAAGATGAATCTAACTTAATTATTTTTTTAATAATTGAGCCAAAACCAAAATGTGTTAGGTTGTGCCCCGCTCTCCCCTACATTAGTTTTGTTGTGGTCTTGCTGGGATCATACCAGCACCCAGAAGATAACATATGCTGGTCCACCAGCACACATGCTTGCCAAGCTGGTCCCAGCGTGCAAAACCGAAACCATCAACCCCATCCCATGGTGGGAACCAGCAAACCAGCATATCATAATGAGGACCAGCAAACCAGCAACCAGTATCCCATTTTGATGTCAAGAAAACCAGCAAACAGCATCTCATGTTGGGGACCAGCAACCCAGCAACTAGTATCCCATTTTGAGGTCCAGAAAACCAGCAGCCAGTATCTCATGTTGGGGACCAGCAACCCAGCAACTAG
The DNA here is from genome assembly GCF_051911475.1 of Siphateles boraxobius. Taxonomy (NCBI): domain Eukaryota; kingdom Metazoa; phylum Chordata; class Actinopteri; order Cypriniformes; family Leuciscidae; genus Siphateles; species Siphateles boraxobius. Next base: position 50,416 of record NW_027508707.1, on the reverse strand, counting down.
TATCCCATTTTGAGGTCCAGAAAACCAGCAGCCAGTATCTCATGTTGGGGACCAGAAAACCAGCAACCAGTATCTCATGTTGGGGACCAGAAAACAAGCAACCAGTATCTCATGTTGGGGATCAGAAAACCAGTAACCAGTATCTCATGTTGGGGACCAGAAAACCAGCAACCAGTATCTCATGTTGGGGACCAGAAAACCAGCAACCAGCATCCCATGCTCATCCCAGTATGCAAAACATACCTTATGCTGGGTTTTTCAGCAGATAGAGTAGTAAGTCTGATGCATAGTCTTCGAAAAATAGTAGGCGAAAAGTCCCCGGATGACCTACTACTTCCAGCGCGCATTCGATGGACACTTTACTATCCCATGAATGATAGTGAAGGTCACATGACAGTAACAAGATGGCGGACGGAGTACGTCCGAAATTCATTCATAACCCACACACATTCATACTAGATGAAGAACGTCCTATTTTAACGGTTGGATGTAGTACCTACTGATTCAGACGCAGCGCATGTCTTGCATCGATTACTCTGCTTGCACAGCACTTTGTGCTCTTGCCTTTAGTAGGAGTGAGGCAGATGAGGACGGACAGTTTAAGAAATGAGAAGCACCGTCCTGATAATGCTGACATTGATAATCACCTGACCTCCGGCCCTCTCCTGAATACTGCTTTATCAGGTAATCATTCATATTCCTGAATCTGTCTTAAATGTGAGGGATGTAACCGATCTCCATTACATTTTTAGCCTTTTCCCACTGAAATGAGAAAATTGACTGACATGGCTATGTTGTGATATTTAAAGAGTTTAAGGTCTACATAAGCAGCTTTAAAGAAATTGTCATTGGAAAAACCTAAACTCTTTCATTCTACAAGATAAAGTTGGAATACTCAAATTCTATGCAGTTTCATGGAACATGAGCTGAGATATACAGTAGTTGAATAATCTTCACGTCCCTTCCTTAAGCTCAGAGGTGTTTATTCCTCTTCCTGCATAGTTGAGCTCCAACACAACAGCCTGGAAGTTATCAGTGATCCGAATGAGCTTGAGAATCTGCTCCAGGTGTGTTTAGTTAGGGCTCCAGATAAACTCAGCTGGAAAGATTGGACACCCCTGCCATTGTGCTTCCATTTGTAAATGGCTATTGTAGAAACCGCACTATTGGATTTAAGATAGATTAAATAAACAGAATTAACATATCTGAATGTGACTATGTATGACAACTGAATTGACTTTAATTTTTTCTTTTTCAGATTTCAGAGAACCCAGAGGAAAAGAGGCAGTAGTCTGATGTAAGCCAGATCTTTAAAACATGAACCGTTGGACCACTTGTAGTTATAATGACATCAGACTTCTGAAACTAATTATATTTTTAAAGGTTGTAATGCTTGTCATTTTTGTCCCGCTTTTAAGATTTTTTTTTAAGAATCATCTTTTGTATATTTTTGTCATTGATTGTGTTAAACTATTAAATAAAAGAAAAGTGACTCAACTGCTGGACAGGTGTCATTTTTATTCAAGTTTCCCCTCAACTTTGAAGTGGTCACGTACCACTGAAGTGCAGTTGAAATATTGTTTCAGCATTAACTCTGGGTACATGTTTTATGTTAACATTACATTTCAGTTTTATTTTCAATGTTTCAACAAAAGTGATTACAAAGTGAATCCAACTACAACGACATTACCAATGATAAAGCAAGATAAACAGGAAAATAACATGTTGCAGGATTAAAAAGAAAGTTAGAATTAAAGTAAAAACTTTAATAAAACCTTTTATTAATGCATCCAGAGAACATGTAATTAAATTTACAGAAAAAAAAAAACCCAGAGCACACATACACATGTACACAGTCCACTTTACCAGTAACCAGAGATCATAGATGTTTTGTTAATATATGTTTTGTTTAAAAATCGCATTTACTTGTGTGTGTCCTGCTGTGTGTGTGTAAATGCAGTGGTTTTATTTGACTGTGTACCTGCAGAATGGGGCTTTCGCAGAACACGGAGGTGATGCCCTGTCATTCGATGAGTGCATGCAGCTTCTGGCTGAGACTTTTCCGCTAGATGAGCCAGCTGAGGTAATTACGGGATATATATATATCGCCCATAAAACACCTCACACCTCTTGGCAACACAACACATATACATGTCACTGCACTTCAGTCTAATTGTCTCTCTCTCTCTCTCTCTCTCTCTGTTGTCTTTGCAGCCAGCTCCACCTTGCCTGGATGCCTCTGCTCCACCATCTACAGATCTCATGATGTCCACAAACATCCCAGTCTTTACCCAGAATCCTTTGCTGCCAGGCTCTCTGGATCAAGCCTGGATGGAGTTGCTCTCACTCCCAGAGTTGCAGGTACGAGCCCTAAACCAGACCTCACTAACACCCTGGAGTCTGTCCAGGGAACAAAATGAAAATTGTTTTTACATTGCAATTTAAAGCATATACTTCAAATAGAGTTACCGGCCAAAAGGCGAGGTATATTAATATGTCCAAGCTAACTTATACTTACATTTGGTGTTTAGCTAGTGTTAGTTTTGGACCCTGGTCAGATAAGATGCCACCAGCGCTATCAATACTTTATAATATCTTAATGTAAAAACCTTAATGTGCAATCTTAATGGGATGATTCACCCCCAAATTAAAATTGTCATTGTCAAAGCACCATTATTTTACAAAAGCATGTTTTGTTGTTATTGTGAGTTTAAAAAAATAAAAGTAAACCCTTTACAGTTTGCATTACTCTTATCTGTATGACCAACAATTTAGTTGGTTAAATGCAAGTGATCGCGCCGACGCCTGTATGTCATGCAGTAAGCGGCTCTCCACACAAACACTTACGCCTGACAATAGCGCACATTTATCTAGGTTAGCATTAGAGCGTGCAGACTTGTAAAGTTGCTACTACTTACATGTTTTAAGCGATAAGCCATATTTGAGGTCGAAGAATGATTGGCGAATGATTTCCTGCCGTTAACGATCTGTCCGTTACACTGCGTGATTTATTTATTTTTCTGCGAGTAACCGACAAATAAATTCTTAGTCGACTATTAGGAGGCAGCCCTAGTTTAAAGTTAATGTCCTTTTATATGAATCGCATCAACATTTCCCAATGCACTGACTTCTACGGAGTGAAGCATCAAGCTACAACGTTACCTAGTAGATCAAGCGTAGAAACACTCAAGTTTAAACAACTGTAACTGCCAATTTCCCAGACAATGCGCAAGAGTGTAACAATGCTTTGTTCCCAACTTATTTTGTAAACCCCATTGTCTTATACGAGTCTTCACATTGGATTACGGTGTTGATATGCTTCTCTTTTGTATTTTTAGCAGTGTCTCAACATGCAGATGCAGGAGACATTAAATATGGATGGATTTATAAAACCTTCCGGAGAAGCACAGAACCCAAGCTACAGCCAATATCTGCCCGGGATGGACCATCTCCCGCCCGCCCAGCCTGAGGGGTGTCCTCCTGAATACATCAACACCTATGACGGATCCTTCAGCAATGTGGTGTCGCCCAACCTCAGCCAGATGAGTCTGAACGTCCCAGACGTGGGAGCAGAGTTCAGACCTGAAGAGTTTAATGAGCTGTTTTATCCAGAGATGGAGGCAAAAGTGAACAGCGGCCCTCTCACATGCGACGGAGGACATATGGTCAACCAACTGGTCGAGATTTCCAACGATCCTCCTGTAAATCCAATGGATCTGCAAAGCTTTTCACCAGGAAACTCAGGAAAACCAGAACCAATGGTGGAATTCGCAGATTCTGATTCTGGTTTGTCGCTGGACTCCAGTCCTCACATGAGCTCCTCGGGGAAGTCCTTAAACGAAGACGAATCCTTCGGTTTTAGCGATTCCGACTCTGAAGAGATGGACGGTAGTCCGGGAAGCATGGAGTCCGATTATACCGAGATATTCCCGCTGGTTTACCTTACTGACGAAGCTCAGGCATCTCTCTCAGAGAAATCCTCCGCAGAGCAACAGGAGATGAAAGCAAAGAACCCAAAGACGGAGCCGGTGGAGGCCAGCGGCTTTTCCAAACCTCCCTTCACCAAAGACAAGCAGAAGAAACGCTCCGAGGCCCGGCTCTCCCGTGATGAGCAGAGAGCAAAAGCCTTGCAGATCCCGTTGACCGTGGACATGATCATCAATCTGCCTGTGGATGACTTCAACGAGATGATGTCCAAGCACCAGCTCAACGAGGCCCAACTCGTCCTCATCCGAGACATCCGGCGGCGGGGCAAGAACAAGGTCGCCGCGCAAAACTGCCGTAAGCGGAAGATGGATAACATCGTGGGTCTGGAGTACGAGCTGGACTCGCTGAAGGAGGAGAAGGAGCGATTGAAGAAGGAGAAGAGCGAGAGTAACACCAGTCTGAGAGAGATGAAACAGCAGTTGAGTACCCTGTACCAAGAGGTCTTCGGTATGCTTCGAGACGAGCAGGGCAAGCCTTTCTCACCCAACGAATACTCCCTTCAGCACACCGCGGACGGCACCGTTTTCCTCGTTCCCCGCCTTAAAAAGACTCTCGTTAAGAACGACTAGCTCTGTTTTTTTCTTCTCTCCTTCAACACTTGCTTCTGATTTTTGGTACTGCTTTTCTCTTGCTAACACTGTGTCCTGACCAGGCATGACGCAATAAAGCGGAAAAGGCTCTTCCACGTCAGTGTGTTTGTGCTAACCAGCCACAGGACAGTTTGTCAATCAATTGGCTTTAATTTGTGCAGGATTGAGGTGGGTAGTTCCGCAATGGAATCTCATTGGTCCAAAAATTTGCTAGACATTAAACATCAACTATGTTGATTTTTGGTGCAGTTTAGTCGCATCTAGTGTCGAGAACACCGTCGCCTCCAGAAACTTGTCACACAACTGGTTAGGACACGGTGTAAGTTTTACGCAAAGGAAACAACTAAATAGGAGCGTATTTTGCGTATACATCAACTGTTGAAATGGCAGAACTATTATATACGTTTTGCGTATTCTACTTTCCTAATATTCTTAATCTCTGTTGGATTTTATACTTCTTTAAATTTTCTCTGAGATTATTTTACCTATATGGTTTGTAAATACATTTATACTTTATTTGCTATTGAGATAGGAACAAATGTATTGTACATAGATAGATCTTGTTTAAGTATGCTAAAAATGGTATCATCATTTTAAGTCTGCACTTATGTCAGTTTTTATATCTTAATTTACTATTCTATTGCTATTTTATCTCTTGACTTTATGGCTTTATATTAAATAAATATTTAAACCAGTGAAGTCTAATGTGGTCTTGAATGGAAGTTGGTTTGTGATGACATTTGGTTTGATGACGGTCAACAAATGGAAGGAAAGAGGAAGTGAATATTAACAATAAGGAAGCAGTTAAAATTGATTAAGACATCATACATAAAGTATCAAAAGAGGTGACCTATATATTTTAGAGAACAATGGCACAACATGTCTACTACAAAAGTAATACGGTTCAAAATGAACCCAGAAAACTACTGAAACTTTGGATCATGATGATGTAAAGGTGAAGAGTGAAAAATAGCTTTTGTTTGCAGATATCACTTGTCTGATATGTTATCAGAAGCAGTAACATTAATCGTTTAAGTGTAGCTTAAGAGTCCAAAAAGGCCGCTGTATATTATCCGCCATTAAATCATAATCCATCAGGAGAAGGTTTTGAGCTCAAATTATTATTTTCTTGGAAACACTTTCCATTTTGGCTCACCACCAACACTTTAAAACAATACATGCTCACAACATCTACCACAATTCTTGAGATTTAATAAAACCATAAGCCTTTGAGGGTGAAAAGGCTATTTTTGTCCATTTCCCTCAACCAAACAGCCCCAATCTCCCAGTGTTATGCAACAGATCTGCACTGTTTGGCATCGTCCCATGATAGACACGCCTTCATTAAAGCCATGCTGGACAAAGTGCATCAGCAAAGAGGAGTTGTTTGCACCAGCACTTTCTCTCTCTCTCTCTCACACACACACACACACACACACACACACACACACACACAACCTTTGAACACAACAAGCCCTCTCTTTCACACTACAGTGATTTTCCATTGTCAGCAAGTCACGCCACACAAACAGGGTCAACCTGTTCAAAGACCCGGATTTACACGTCACAATGTAGGATCTTTTCACTCTCTACAGCTTAATGCATGATAAAAAAGGTGATAAATCTTCCATTGAATGCTTTTGTTCCTATGACAGCATTAAACTAGCATGCGTTCTCTTATTAACAAACCCATCCTAGAGCCCGTGGGTTATATGGTACAGTACATGATCAATTTTTTAAATCTGGTTGCTTATTAAATGTAACAGTTCTTCAGTTTAAAGCCATCATGTGACTTATTTAGTACAACTGTATCTTAAACATTTACCATGGTCATGGCCTTAATTCAGGGTCAGGGGAACAAAGTCCCCATGACAGGTTTTGGAGACAGATAAGCATTGTGTGAGAAGAAAAGAGACTGCGCTCACACAAAAACAACACACAAAATCAAACATTCTCAGGGCGTTTCAATTGTTTTTATTAAACAGTCAACATTCGGTAATGCAATCACATATATTCATTACGACAGTATGAGTGATGTTTTAAGACTATAAAACTTCTTTGGAAAATATTGTGTGAATATATATATATATATATATATATATATATATATATATATATATATATATATGGATTTACCCTGAATTACAAGACATCCTCATACTCTAAAAAATACAGTATACTGTCATATTATAAACATCCAGTGCCAGTGCATATTAATATTAACTGGCAAAATACTATAAAAATTTCCATGATTCATGGAATTTTCCTGTCAAGTGATTGAGATTCCTGTTGGTGTATGAATTTTCAGCAAAATTGTCCTTGCTTGCACATCAGTGAATGAATCTCATTAAAACAAGTCGGGTCACATTCCACCCCGAACTCAATATAGTGTAAGCTGGCCGTCAGAATTTTTTTAAGATTATTGAATCTTTAAATTAATTTTTAATTAGATTTACAGTACAGCGGTCACATTTACCCTTGTATGGTGAAATGCAGTCATGAATCGCTACACTATTGACATTTGCAGAAATTTTGGTCCAGTGTCTATTATTAATAGTGCATGAAGGCACTTTCAAACCGGGCAGATTTCCCGTGGGCATCACAGTGGATCCACGTGACAAACTTCAAGCCGTTGTGAAATCTGCGTGGGTACATGTTTCACCATCAAAAACTCCCATTGGTGTGGATTCCTACTGACATGACTGGATTTCGCCCACGAATATTCAATGAACAGTGTTCAATGTGGCCGCACCTTAATATTTTGTACAATTATACTACTAAATAGTACAAAAAAAATTAAGCTCGAGTTAATGGCAACACAACAAGAAATGTAAATACATATTTTGAATATTTATAAAATATTAGATTGTTTTATTTCACACTACAGTATTTAGAATTGGACTTTATTTGCATTATGCTCATGAGACTTGGCTTCATTTTCTTTATTCAAAATATAATTTGATACATATGATATTCAAAAAAAAAAAAAGATCTTCTTTTGATTGTAAGGTGAAATAAGATCCCAGATTAGTGAGATTCATCCACACACCATGGTCTATAATTGATCCTTCGCTAAGCCACGCCCGAAAACCGCCACCGTCCAATCGTGTCTTAGCAACCGTAACTAGTCGCGGGAGATCTGGCAAGCTTTCGAGCGAGGGAAACACGCCGAAGCGTTGTGTGTATGGATTGTGCAAATCTGATGCCCGGTATCCTAAAAGTTTGGACGGGGGAGTGGAATTTTTTTCCTTCCCGAAAATCTGAAAGCCAAGGGGATAAATGGTGTGCGTGGATCAAGCAGTGTGGGAGACCCCATTCACAATTACATGACCACAGGATTAACAAAAACACCTATTGCCTGGAAATAATTACGGTTCTTTGTTCATAATAGATTTATTTTAACGTAAAATAAGACGATTAAAGACTAGACGGAGGCTCACTGACATACTTTAAAGGGGACCTATTATGCAAAATTCACTTTTTTATGTTTTTGGACATAAATGTGCGTTTTCAGAATGCGGCTTTAGTAACGTCACTTAAGCCACAGGCCCCGCCCACGACTGTTGACCGACACTGCCGTTCTAACATAGACCCGCCCTGATCGAGTTCACCGCGAGTTGAGAGTTGTACACATCCCCCATTGCTGCACTGACGAGAATGTCTCCCAAGCATTGTCGGTGTTGTGTAGCTGGATGTATTAATCCACATATATCCACAGAGAGTTTATGGATAAGACTTTAATGCGGACTTCTTATACAGTATTTATTCAGCTCTTACAGTGATTTTCTGGAGTGAAACTGACGCCTCACCTTTTGTGTGATGTACAATAAACTTCATTGAACTCATCAGTATATTTTTACAACATTCGGACGCGGTCCGCTACAAAAGGCTTGCACTAATAGTGGATAAAAGAAAGATGGAAAAATAAGTTAAACCGTAATTAAATAGACTATACCTGTTCAGTCTCCATACAGCATATATTATCTGGCTCTGTGGGCATTATTGTCCGACTCCGGGTCGAAATGAACACGGCTACTGAGACTTTATGTTTTGATATTATCATTCCGTGAGATGAGATTGTCCTGACCATAGACTGTAAAAAAAGATGGACGACGCCACTTCGTTCTCTTCCATTGTCGAGAAGTGAAGCCGCCATTGTCCTGATATGGCGCTGACATCTTGGGACTTGAGTCTGCGCAGTTGCGATTTCGGGACCAGACATGCGCAGTAGTGAGCAGGAAGTAATGACGCGAAATCAACATCCCGCTCTGGTCCCGCCCTCACTCTCACTGAATCAACCGTAAAGCACACGCCTCTGCTGCAGAACAACCCAGTTTGTCGGTGTGAAATAATTAATTATAGAAATTTAGAAATTAAATTTAAAGCTTCAATCTCCTCAGTCCTCCAAAGATCCAGAAAAAAGTCTGTTGTTGCTTCAGTGACTACTTTGCTCAGAGAACCTGTCAATCACAGCTGTCAATCATGTACGCCACAGCACCGTTTTTATAGCATCAAATAACTAACTAAAAACAAACACTTGAAATTACATCAGCGTGATGAAAACTACAGTAAAGGACAGAAACTATCTTTGGAAAAAAGATACGTTTAGTGTAATTTAACTGTTTAGTTGGTCTCACGTCCAATTGGATAACACGGGGAGGCGGGGTTTATGAGCTATACTAGGACCAGTCACCGGGGGGCGATGGAGGCGCTTTGGCTTCACTTTTCAGGGCTTGTGCGGCACACTTGGTCCTGACCATAGACTGTAAAAAAATATGGACGTAGTGTCCATGACGTCACCCGTTGGTTTCTGAAGAGCGTTTTTGAAGCCTAAAGTGGGCGGAGTCGCTCGTCGCCATCTTGGAAGCGCGTCACAGTGCGTCACTCCCGGGTAAACGAAAATGGGCAAAAAGGCGGGACGTGGGTGGAGTTGAGGTGCCTGGATGCTGAAACTACGCCTGCCTAACTCAACTTGATCGAGTTTGCTCAGGCTAAGCTAATGTGCTACTGGCCTCGCGCTAAAGTGACAGCTGACTTGAAGAAGTAGACCTAAAGCCAATAGTTAAAGTTCATGTTTTTGCCTTTTGAAATAGTATAATAGTTAAAAGACATAACTAACCATGAGACTATGTGTATTGTGATGCAATATTATTCTCATGCAGTAACTTACAATATTTGCTCTGAGCGTGTGTGTGAGAGTGACAGTGATTCATGCGCATACAAGTCAGTCAGCGCGGCATCGCACGTCAAGTTCGTGGAGAGCTTTATTCAGTCCATTTGAAATAATCCCCAAAAAAGTATAAACACGGCAGAGATGACAAGTTCAGCAGCTGGAATCAGCTGAGGTGACATGATGGCTAACAGAGAGCAGACAAACGGCTAGTAACAGCAGCGGCAATCCACCTGTCACTCAAGTGGCCACGCCCTTGATTATGCAGCATTTTAAGGCTTAATATAATTTAAATTGCTTGCACTGGGACTAAAGGCTTTAGCTTAAATTTTTATGAAATTATTCTCTAATCGGTTGCATATTATGTCGTGGATATATCCCTCGAATGCATACTGCAGTCCCTTTTGTCTTGCTCTCTCAGATATTTCACATGTTCGCCAAAAATTACTAATTATCTCATTGGCAATGACTGACACCGGTGCATACACACTGTAATAGACGTGCCAGACGCGAAAGCTTGACAGGCGTAGCAACAGTAACTAGGGAGGGCGGGCTTAGCGAAGGGTCAATTGAGCCGAATGTAGTTTCTGAATCTCTACAAGAGGATCTCTTTATCAAATCACCATATATCTTGCACGGATTAATCTTACCCATCCAGAACCTGGCTGAAAGTCTTTTCAGCAACCTTACTGTCGATCGGGCGCTGCTTTTCCCATCTGCAAATTAAGCAGAAGAGTTACTCTTACCTTCCTCGTCTTCTGTCTGCCTCAAACCCTCATCCTCACGCTAGCATTGGCTCTCCGCTAGCCTTGGCTCTCCGCTAGCCTTGGCTCTCCGCTAGCCTTGGCTCTCCGCTAGCCTTGGCTCTCCGCTAGCCCTCCTCCTGTCCAAAACAGACGCTAGACACACTGGTCCAGTTGAGCTGTCCTGTTGTCAGTTCGCTTGTCTCGGCCTGAAGGCCTTTCTACTCTCATACACAACAACAACACGCGCTCAGGACAGCTGCACTCGCTTTCAGACTCAATGACGCACTAAACTTCATTATTACTAGAGCACAACTTTATTTCAACTGGTTTCTTTTTTCAATTGTCAAAATAGTTAAACAATCTAGACTTGGGTCTTTACAGGTTTGACATGTTACATGCCCTCAGATATGATCAAGTCTACTCTGTTTATCATTCAGAGATAAACAACACATGTACTGTATGCTCACAATATATAAAAATACACGTTACACTGTCTTCAAATCAAAAAATTAAAAACCCACCAAATAATATACTCAAGGCCACAACATATTGCATACTCACAACATATCATTTTGAACTACTCTGACTACAGTGTTTGATAACATAATATTTTTTTTTTCACTCTCAAAAATGCTAAAAAAAACAAAAAAACAATTACAAAGTATTTGGGGTGAGAGAAAAGCACAAAGAAAATCCGAGCGGGTGAAATGGAGCAGTAAGGAATGTACAGTACATACACTAACTAACACACGCTACTCTTGCGCGGCCAACGTTAAACACACACCGCTGCGATAAGAGCTATAACTGGCAGATCTTGGCCCTCAGTAATCTTTCCTCTCATCTCTCCTCATCACCATCTAACTCTGGATCTGAAGCCTGTTGAACACACACACGGTAAAACATCACAAGTCATGATCCTGTGTTACACTTCTGTGGAGTCTGTGGCTGCGTCCGAATTTGTCTACTTCCATACTGTATAGCAGGCTAAACAACAGTCTGTAGGGCCCTGTGGACTCAGCCCACGGAAGAAACACGGAATTTACTGTATAGTGCGGAATGTCACGGAATTTGACACATTTTTTAGGAACATGTGACAACGTGATTTGCCCACCCCCCCACATTTTTTTTTATAAAAAAAAAGATAATGATAATAATACATTTTGCTGTTTTTATGAATTCAGTTAATTAGATATGCTTTTTGATTGTAAAAATTTCATTAAACCATTAAAATGGAATCCAGAAATCTTAAAACAGAAAAACAGATTTTGTAATAAAAAATAAAAATAAAAAAAATATTTTTGATTAAATTTTTTATAAATTGGTGTTAAATTGTATAAGTTTCATGATTTAAATTAATTAGACATACTTTTTGATTACTAAAAGTTTTAGAGTCCAAAAAAATGTAAACGAAAAAAAAACGCAATCCAGAAAATTTCAAACAAGAAAAAAAAACTAATTCAGAAAATTATAAAATGATATTGGTGAAAAAACAAAAAAGATTTCATAGGGTCTAAAGTCCGCCACCAGAGTAGATGTTCAAACACTATTTGAAAAACAGTAGGTGAAAAGTACCTGAATGATCATATGAACACTTCACAATCTCCAATTTGAGAATGGAGGTCACATGATAATGGCAGATGAAGTACATCCGATTCATACACATTCATACTATATAGAACATACTTTTTGAACAGCCGTGAAGTAAGTTTCAAACCGAATGTAGCACCTACTATACAGTATGTGATGTGGGACGCAGCGTGTGTGTGGGCGCTGCACTTACCACAGACAGGCTGATGTGTTAATATCTCCTGGAGTTATACCCGCCGCCGCCCCCACCAGAGCCATATCCACCTGGACACAACAGTGCAGAGGCTCAGGACAAAACACGGTGACATATATACACACATATATATACATACATATACGCCATTTACCTCCGTAAGGTCCTGAGTTCCTTCCTCCGAAGTTATTTCCCTTCATGGGGCCGTAGTTGGACTGTTGTCCTCCGTAATTCCCGAAATCATTGTAGTTTCCTCCTCCTCCTCCTCCACTACTGCCACCAAAGTTACCTGGGATGAAGGTACAACAGCACAACTAATCTGAATAAGCCACAACATTTCAATGCACATTTATTATTCTACTATATAAATTTTTTATTCTAGTTTTACTATTTTTTAATGATTCCGAAAAGATGCATTAAATCGATCAAAAGCGACAGTAAAGACTTGTGGATTATATTATTACAAAAAATAGTTTTGCATAAATGCTGTTAACTTTCTATTCATCAAAAGAAACATGAAAATGTAAAGCAGCACGACTGATAGTAAAACATTTACTAACATTGATAGAAATATAATAAATGTTTCTTGAGCGTCAAATCATCATATTATACTGATTTCTGAAGGATCATGTGACACTGAAGACTGGAGTAATGATGAAAATGCAGCTTTGATCACAGGAATAAATTACATTTTAACAGTATAAAAATAAAATAAAAAGTTTTTTTAAATTGTAATAATATTTCACAATATTACTGTTTTAACAGTATTTTTGATGCAGCCTTTGAGAACAAACGAGACATCAAAAATCTTACTGACTCCAAACACTAGAACGATAGTGTATTTTTTATCATTTGTTTCAATTAAATGATTCGTCGGTCCATGTCATTACAAAAAAAGCTTGTCTGTAGTCAGAAAATAACATGTGCTCCGCCTCTAAAACGACTTCCATTTTAGGATGACATCACTGAGCCCTCGTTTAGCCCCTCCCCTCCAACCAGCTGTCAAGTACATGTCTTAGCTTTAACCATAATGTACCTCCAAAATTCCTGCCGTCATTGTAGTTGTCATATCCTCCAAATCCTCCTCCGCCTTGGTTACCGTATCCAGGACCTCCACCGTACCCCCCACGACCCCCTCCACCGCCAGCACCTCCTCCATAGTTATTATTACCTGCGGTCGCAAACACAGCACAAACCTGCACTTCAGCGATAATCTCCTCAGTCCGGCTCTCGGGGAATGTGACTGGTTGGTTGATTGGGATAAGTTAGCATAAGTTAGCACCTAACCCTAACTTCATTTGCACCACTTCTTAAGTGCTTATTGTTGGTTTTTTTGGACATCTTCCTTTTCAATAATTATTTGATGTCTTCTAATGTATTGGTATAGTTGTCTTTGAACAGGTTGAGGATTTGTTTTGCGAGTATAAAATCGCTTGATACTTGTTCTTATTGCCTGGCGAAGACCTGTTTTGGTCAAAACGTTGCAAATTATTAAAGATTCATGGGAGCAGATTAAGCAGATTGCTGTTTTTATCACTTCATAAATATATATATACTTTTTATATAAACAATATATATTTATATATGCAAATCTGGCATCAATTAACAGCAAGTTTTCTGCAAATAAACACGTGTCATGTGTTCAATTTGGACTTTTAATGTTCCTTTGTATTGGGTTATTTCCTGTTTTCAGTTGCCATTTTGTAGTCGTCTTGTAGTTTTGCTGTTGATCATGCCATTATCGTTCCCAGTAGAGCTGGGCGATATGACAATATAACCATACAGTGCTTAGCATAAGTGAACACACCCATGCTAAAGTTGAGTAAAAAGGGGAATAAAAAAATCATCTTTTGGAAATTGATCTTAATGCCTGAATTAAAAAAATGAGGAAAAATCCAACCTTTAAGGACACCAACTTTCTTTGTGAATGAATAATGTATCGTAAATAAATAAAAGTTCTTCCTTAAAATACAGTTTGTGTAAGTCAGGACACCCCTATGTTAAATTCCCATAGAGGCGGCAGATTTTTATTTTTAAAGGCCTGTTATTTCATGGATCAGGATACTGTGCATCCTGATAAAGTTCCCTTGGCCTTTGGATTAAAATATCCCACATCATCACATTCACTTCACCATATCTAGAGATTGGCATGGAGCACCTTCCATAAGATCATCTCTCAATGCAAATCAAACCAGCTATTAGGCTAACTGAAATAACACCATGGGTGTGTTCACTTATGCTAAGCACTGTATATCAACAGTGTCTGGAAAGTAGGATCAGACGATCATCGACAATATGGGGAAAAATGACATATATTTCACATGCCCCATACACATATTTATTCACATGCAAAAGCATGAGTTAAATATTTTCTACAGGTTAGTAGTTCGTAGGGTTAGGAATAGAAAATCAATTCCAGATAGGCCTACTTAAGGCCAGGAATCAGGTATTTGTTATAAAATCTAATTTTCGATTTTGCTTATCGATTCCTGTGTGCCCATTTTAATGTGATTTTAAGCCATTCTTTAAGCGCAAGACGTGGGAGAGAACTTATTTATCAAAATATCCCCGTAAACACTGTTGGTTTTGTCATCAGTGAACAAACAGTTGAGAAAGAAACACAGCAGCCATAGCTAGACCTGCTACCACCTGTCATTAATGTTAATCAAAGAACAAAACTAAAAGAAAAGCACTCACTTATCTTGACAGAATAACTTGTGTAACTTTAAGTAGCCTGATCTGTGTTTATTTGCCGGTTGTTCGGCGCTGACGGCAACGTGTGTGTGTGTGTATGCGACTGCGTTTCCTGTCAAACATCATTTATCCTTACTTTCATAACTCTCATACTTTCATGTTTTGTATTCCTAAGTTGATGTTGCTATTCATTTTAATGCAATTTTTTTTGTTTTGCAGATGAAAAAAATTAAACCATATCCTGTAAATTCGGAATAGCAGTATTATCTCCCATTTTAAAAATAATATTATCAAGAATTTTATTTTGGCATGCAGTCTAATAAAAGTTCATCAGAAAAAAAAATGGTAGCAGCCTATGAAACAGCAGCTGTTTCTGAATATTAATTTAAACGTGTACATAATGAATAATAACTTAAAAAAAATCTTTAAAAATCACAAAGTATGACCATTGTAATAAAAATGAGACACACACACACACACACACACACACACACACACACACACACACACACACACACACACACACACACACACACACACACACACACACACACACACACACACACACACACACACACACACACACACACACACACACACACACACACACACACACACACACACACACACACACACACACACACACACACACACACACACACACACACACAGTTTCTAATGTTGCCAGCTCTATTATAACTTATTGGGAGCGTTAGTTTGCTGTAGATTAAAAAATAAATTACACAAATATAATTTCATTACTTCTGTTTGTAAATAAATAAAAATAAATAAATAAAGCAGTATTTTTTCTTTATAAGCGGCCTAAGGAAACATTGAAAGAGAAAAATAACCTTCCTGTTTTTGCTCATAACGAACAAATTAGTTTTTTATACCCGATTTTAGACAAAGAACAAATACATTACAGCTTAAATAGAAGTTTTAAAACAGTGCTTCACATTATTATTAAGTAAATTAAACTTATCATCATGAAATGCATCTACTCAGACGATAAACGTCAAAAAGAAACAGAGAAACATAGGCATCTATTATTCTTATAATCAACGAATTTGTTTCAAATTTGTATTCAATTGTTCTTCTCACGAAACTAAATTCATTTCAAACACAAATTCGATAAGAACAGTGTGGAAATTTTTAGCAACACAAACATAACAGCGAAGCTAATGTTTTATGATAGTTTAAGCTCAAACTAACAAAATTAAACCAACTGAATCAAAGGCTATCATTACATAAAGTGCAGGGAAACTCAACATGTATCCGGCCGGGGGCACGGCTCGAGTAGACCATATAATCCGATAATATGTTTTTTAAGGCGATTACTGATCAAATATTTGTATTGATATAAAAATAGCCCAGGTGTTTCTAGTTTTCTCACAGGCCCTTTGTGTATAAATACACCAATGTTTTCCTCTGTGTTTTGTCAGTTGTTGTTGCTGGATTTGTTTCTGTTCCCCTCTGTGCCCCTGTTTTTTGGTTATTCATATTTGTGTTTTTGTTTCATTTAAGTTACCCGTTTCCTGGCTTTTTGTTTAGCTCTTTTCACTTATCAAAACCACTTTGAGCCACTAGCTTCAGCCTGATCCTGCATGTTTGTTTCAACACGTTTTATCAACGAGTCTGCTTTTGTGCTTATTGATCATGTAAATGTCGTGAAACTGTCCCCACCGAATCCGTTGTATCCGTCTCCTCCGTATCCACCCCGGCCTCCTCCGTACCCTCCTGTAAAAGATACAGTGTTGAGCACAGTGTTATTCACACCTGAGGTTGTGCTCTACACACTCACACACAGGATCAGATGTACAGTATCACATGTCATCTCACCTCTGTCAAAGTTGTCACCGCCGAAGTTTCCTCCTCTGTTCATGAAATTATCCCCACCTCCACCTCCACCACCACCACCACCACCGCCGCGATCTGAGAGCGCATCCGACAGCGCGTTACATATTATTAACAATAACCGCACGCAATGTTTTGAATATTACAGCAATAATTTATCATGAACCTTTCAAAACGTAAAAAACATGTCTATATCTATTAAACATGCTACTTACATCTCTGATTGGAGCCAGATTGCATCTCCTGCTTTGGAAGGGCTTTTCTTACTTCACAGTTATGAGAGTTGATTGTGTGATATTTTTGTGCTGATGAAAAAGGAAAAAAAATCATTTTAAAAAGGCAAAACAGAGATATGTTTGCTCAGCTACTGTATAAAACCTGTAAGAACGGGGATTTCTTGACATAATATGGGTAGTTGACACAGGATTTTTATACAGTTATGGCCAAAATTATCTACCTACAAGTTTGAGTAAACAATCAAATTATGAAGATAATATTTTAGGCTTTTTAAATCATTTAAATATGAAGAAGGAACAAAACACTAAACTTGGTTAAGGTATTTATCTGACGAAGTTTATGTACCAAAAAAGCCTACAGCTACAGATTTTATTTAACAACAACAACAAATGCACAGAAACACAAAAAGATCACAGGGAAAAGCTTACACTGACCACGACAATCAGTTATATTTCGTTGATTATCTCGTTTTTGCATGTGTTCATAATTACGGTAACATTCAGAATAAGGTCTCATTTTATAACATTAGTTAAAAGTATTAACTAACACAAACTAACAATGAGCAATACATTCGTTACAGTATTTATTTAATCTTGGTTAATAAAAATACAGTTGTTCATTGTCATATTCATGTTAGTTCATGGTGCATTAACTACTGTTAACAAATACAACTTTTGATTTTAATAATGCATTAGTAAATACTGAAATTAACATTAATAAATGCTGAAGAAGTGCAGTTCAGTATTAGTTTATATTAACTAATGAAACCTTATTAAGTGTTTCCATTATTTCTTTTTATGACAGCCTGGCCAAAACTTTTGTCACAAATAACACAATTATCTCCGAGTACAACTACACAAGAGCTTACATTTTTAATAATATTTTAATAAAGAGTGATGTCAATTTTCCAAGGCCGTACAATCACTTTTGGCCACTACTGTACGTCAACATGAATATTTTAGCTAAAAATAGATAGAATTTTTAGGGAACGTTTATTTTAGTGTATTATTGAGTTTTAATTTTAACCACTTTTTTTGCAACCACTTAAAATAGTATTTTGCAAAACTTTTAATATTTACACTCAAGTACAAATATTCCATGTAATTTATCAATGAATGGCAGTTCATATTAGCTACATAAACGATAATTAAAAAACAATCAGCAAAAATGCTGATAAAATAGTTTTAGATGGACTAATTTACCCATAAACGATTTATTCTGTCAGTCAGTCAGCCATTGTGTGACTAGCAAATGAAAGTAAATGGTTTCCATTTAAACTCACCAACAATTTTATCCACAGTATCATGATCATCGAAGGTGACGAAGCAGAATCCTCTCTTTTTGCCAGTCGAGCGCTCCTCCATTATGTCGATGGTCTCGATCTTCCCGAACGGCTCGAAGTACTCTCGGATGTGATACTCCTCTGTGTCTTCCTTGATCCCCCCCACAAAGATCTTCTTCACTGTCAGATGAGCTCCAGGTCTATTAGAGTCCTGGATAGTCAAAGTCAATTCATTTATAGTAGTATCATGATGATTTCTGAAGGATAAGTAATCGCTGATGTAAATTCAGCTTTGCATCATAGAAAAAAATTATATTTTGAAGTATAGTCAAATAGAAAACCATTATTGTAAATTATATTTCACAATATTACTCAAACAATAACTGATCAAATAAATGCAGCCTTGATGAGCAGAAGAGACTTGTTTCAAAAACATTAAAAATACTAATGTTTCCAAACTCTTGACCTGTACTCTACATCTTAATTAAAGATATCTTAAAGGGGTCACATGATGCTTTTTAATGTTTTAACTTTTCCTTTAGGGTGTGTAATGTATTTGTTCCTGCATATATATAAGATCTGTAAAGTTACAATACTCATAGTCTCCCACAAAGGGATTTATTCTAACATAAACACTGATCCAGACCTGCATAAAACCCCTTGATCCAAGTCCAGATTTACCAAACCTCTGCAAACATCCACGTCACAATGTGAAATATTAGCATAATGCTGGTCAAAGAGAGAAGACGAGGCTTCAGTGAATTGTAGTGTAGTCAATGTGTGTTTGCAGGCGAAAGCAAAACCCTTTAGTTTGGCCTTCCGAAACCAGATGAAATCAGGAATCAGTGTTCTCAAGCAGTACAGCCCAAAGGTTGCTTGAGGACATTTTACAGAGGACATCTTCCTGAACCCAGGAGAGTAACGTATGTTGTGTTTGCGAAGTTGGTTCCGATCATCCGCGTTTTCAGAATCGGGCTTGAGCTGATATATTAATACAGACGAGACGACATTATTGACTGTGTGTTTACAGGTGCTTCAGAAGCTGAAGCTCACGAGAAGGGTCGTTACATTTCTGACACGCTTGAGAAGTCTGGCCAATCACAACGCACCGAGTCTGCTGGCCAATCAGAGCACTCTCAGCTGTTCAGGAGGATGGTCTTTGTAGAAATCAGTGCGTTTCAGACAGACTGAGAAGAGAGGTGCTGCAATAATGTAGTGTGTGAAAAATAATGTGCTTTTTTTAATGTAAACCCTAGCGCTAAAAATGATCTTCAATTCAGACTTTCTTTCTCAGAATTCTAATACTTTTTCAAATTTATTTGTTAAATGAAAATAAACTAAATAAAAATAAATAAACTTTTGAGAGTAATTAAAACTCAAAAAAGCCTCAAAAAATTATAAAGAAACAACAACAAAAAAACGTTGAGATTTTTTACAGTGCAATTCAGACTTTCCTTCTCAGAGCTGTGAGTTTCTGGCTTTATTTCGGGCAATTCAGAGTTTATTTCTTGCGATTTTGAGTCAAAATCTTGCAATTCTGAATTTTGAGTTAAACTCGTAACTGCGAAAAATAAAGTCTGAACTGTGAAATATAAACAATTCAGAGGAAAAAAAGTCAGAATTTCAGGATACTAACTCAAAATCACTAGAGATTTACTCTAAGTGCAAGAAATTAAGTCAGAATTGTATTCGAAACTCACAATTCTGAGAAAGAAAGTCTAAATTGCAAGACATTAACTCATAATTGAGAGAAATAATAAACTCCATGTGCAGCTCAATGATTTAGTGAATGTAACCTTACCTCTCGGGAAACGGCCCGTTTGGGCTCAACGACGCGACCGTCCACTTTGTGTGGCCGAGCTGCCATCGCAGCGTCAACCTCCACGCCACAGGAGTACGTCACGAAGCCGAAACCTCGCGAGCGCTTGTTTGCTGGATCTCTCATTACCTGAGGAAAGATCAAATCAATAATATCATCAATAACAGTGGTTTTGTTGCTGTTATTATTAGTGGTATTTCTATAGACCCTTTTTGTGCCGACATCACAATTACGTCACGGCGTTCACTGGACGCAAAACCAAGGAAAAACTGGAGGCGGCCGATACAAACCAGCACAGATTCGGCTACATTAGGAGCTTAAAATGTCATCTTTCACTTTACTGTGTATGTGTATATGTGTGTGTCTGCCGTACTAGATGCAGCATCATCCGGCACTAAACAGCTCTCAAACTAAATTAAACTGAACATTATTTCATAGAATGGCACTTTACTGCATAAACAGCATTAAATTACATAATCCCTGTCTGCTAACTGTGGTGTCTTTTATAATATGTTGTTGAAAATTGTGGCGTCTTTTAAATTGTGTTGTATCGGATTCAATTTCAATGTTTAGCTGTTACTTTGTACTGTGATGACCTGACGGGGGACCTGTTTTTATTTATTTTTTTATAAATCTTGTTGGGTGCAAGAATCGACAGAGTACAGGCTTCCCATTTGAAGTTTTATCGCATAATGTTTTCTAAATTATTGTGATTATTTGTGAATCATCTGTGATTGTATACATTGTTGTGATTGATTGAGACTAGACTTCGTGAAGAACCTGGTAAGAAAAATGATCAAATACATAAGTTAAAAAATGTATTTGCTGTACCTGGAATTTTTATTTCTAGAAAATATTCACATTAAAATTGCACCGTAATGTCACTCTTTACATGGTGGTCTTCTGGCCTTGGCGCTGACTAGGCAGAACTTCGGATCGCACCACCACACAGGTCGTTTAAGTGACCATTCAGCAAATAGTTATAGACATCTATAGATTTATATGCCCTCAGTTTGTCTTCACGCTGGGTTTCTCTATCAGGTGTAGGTGTAGAAGTCAGGCCACTCAACCGGAGGATTAATCATGTCAGATCGTCCATCATTGAGTGAGTGTGTACGGCTCGGCCAATCTGGTCCCGTCCGTTAACATTAACTTTTTTAAATAACAAACAATCGCGGTCCTGGACAGTGAGTGACCTTACACATTAAGATAAAATCAAATTTTGATTTGTCATTGTTGAAAATCAAGCTAAAAAAACAAAACTTGCTAACTAGCGTTAGTGAAGCGGCCAGGGGAATCGTTCTAGCTCCACCTAAGCTCCGCCCACATAAAACATCATGTTCACTAACTGAAAATCGGTGTGTCTATATGCAACTCATTCACAATTGTTGGATGCTTGATTCTGATTGGCTGACAGATATTCTAAGTGGCTGATTCATTAAGCAGCCTAGTAATTAAAAGGTTTGTATGCGTGAATATCAGCATGACTCATTTTCAATAATACAATGGTCCATTGTTAATAAATATTTATTTAAAAAAAACACTGTGTGCACTAGGGGTGTCCATGGTTAACCGATTAACCGTTAAAAATTGCGTAACCGAGTGAAATATTTTGCTCGGTTAAGTGGCGTCAATGGCGTGCATTGAATTTAGTTGTAATACATTTTTGCACCGCCAGAGCGCTCCCAGACATTTGAATTGTCCACAAGAAGTTCACTTTTCATAATTTTAAGGCCGTAAATAGGCTTTCATTTCTCAAATAGTGTAATGTCTTAATTTTAGTTTGAATAGGTCTTAAATTAAGGAAAGACGAGGTGTATTCACCTTGCTGAGGGGGATGTGATCAAAGCCTGGAGTGGAGCGAAAGCACGTTCCTCTCTCAACTCTAAGCATTCTGTAATCACTTCGCTAACAGTCCACTCCTGGTTTTCAATTCCCGCTCACAGAAAAAAACTAACATGTAAAAAGACCGCTCACAAGTAAACATTTTTTTAATAGTTGGTTGGGATGAGTAGCCTAACTGAGTAGCCTATTTAATTGGAATATCAAATAGGTTGTGCGATTATTTAAAAAAAATCTCCATCTCCATGTTTTCGGTGCTGACGCGGTCATGTGATGTAGCCTGGGTTGCGCTGCCAATAACCTAAAAGCTGTCAAAAAGAACAGGCAAAAGTAATGATTATGAATATGTCAAATATAGCAAGGAGACATTTTAATTGTTTCCAGGCTCAATCAGCTGGAAAGATGAAGTTGACAATGCTGATTCGCGATCTTCGCAGTGACCTCGCCAGAGAGAAATGCACTTTTCATACGGATTACACAAGCAGAGAGCAGTCTGTTTTCTTTCGTTTTGAATTGTTGTGTTTAAAAGTAGACATTTCAATATAGATTTATTTCTCAGGTCTGTGAGACAAGTAGGCTACCTTATAGCCTACGCTGAGTTTCGGAATTCGTTTATGAGATGAGCTCCAGTTCACGCGCCGGCGGCTCCGTATTATCTAATGTCTGCTATATTTACTTATTTCCAGGTAATTGGTTGATGAAAAATTGATTAAAATTAAGATACAATTAATACAAAACGAAATTCACTTTAAAGAAAGGCTTTGTGCATTCTGTTTGAGGTCTCTGTGAAAGTTTTAGTGCCGCTTCCAGAACTGCCACGTCCCATTGTTTGTTCCATATAAATGCGATACACAATAAAATAAAATAAAATGAATATTTTATGTTCTGGGGAGAACTGACCCTTCTTCATTTGGTAGTAGTACTTTTGGTTTGTGCAGTGTAATTCACAGAATTAGGTAGCCTAAAACAATATTTTGCCACCTAAAAGTTAAAGATGTTTTGTGCAGTTATTAAAGGTGTTAAAAATGAACTACCCCTTTCTCGTGTGTCTCTATCTCGGGGTTGCGGCGCGTAGACTATGGTTAACCGAGTATTAACCGCTAAGGGCCTCGGTTAACGGTTAATGAAAAACATGAAAACGTGCAGCCCTAGTGTGCACCATACGTTACAGCAGCTATGTTTCATTCCATCTATTTTTATGCAAATTTCTGAATATTATATATACACAACAAAAAAAAGCTGTATGGAAATGTCAAGATGCACATACACAAATACAAATTTAAAAAATGTGCATGCAAAAAACTGAATTGAGGCATCAATTCATCTTTTTATCTGATAAGGAGATATAGGCATAAACTGTGATGGAAATGCATTTACAGAATAAATCCGTCGATGTGCAAAAAAACAAAAGTCATGTGACTGACTCAACAGATCATGTGATCAGAACAATGGTGGAGAGAGAGAGAGAGAGAGAGAGAGAGAGAGAGGGGTATCTTTGGATGGACGACGAGGTCTGTCCATTTTTAAACCTCATTTTTGAAAAAGAAGTGACTTCAAAGCTTGATGGAAAACGAGTCCATACGTCCATGGTTTTCCTCGATGAAAAAATTGGGATTGCATCTGCTGCAGACAAATTTCAAAGTGACTGCACTTAGTCACTAATGTGAAACTGAAAAGCATGACATGACGGCCACTCACCACGCAGTCTGTGAGTTTGCCCCATTGCTCAAAGTGTGCTCGTAAACTGTCCTCTGTGGTCTCGAAACTCAGTCCACCAATAAACAGCTTCCTGAGCTGCTCCGGCTCCTTACTGACTCGACCCTGTTCACATAAAACACAGTTACATATCAGACTTGTTATCTTCAACCTTTGCCTATTTACAAATATGCGTCATTAGACAGATACAACTGGCCCTGTATGATGCATAATGCTCTAAAGCTATTAAGTTAATTGTTTAAAGCTGATAACATGTGTTCACTGAATGTGTGGGTGTTTCTGCTGGTGAGTATGAGGAGCATGGACTGCATCAGGCCATACTTTTGCCATATTACGTGAAGGCTAATTTCATATTGATTAGATTGAGTGACGTTAGCCCACCAATCCCTCCTAATTGGCTGAAAGAGGGCGTTCAAAAGGTGGGCTCTTGTCAGTTAGCCTATTACCTTATCTATTACCTAGGCTTGATTCATGAATATTAATTAGAGCACGTGATTGGACGCTCCAGAAGATTACCTCACAACGTCATTGTAACATGTTAATATTCATTAGCTAACCCTAAGCCATAGTAAGATTCGTATTTCGGCCGGTGGCAGAACAAGGTTTCAATGGCATTACATCAAAAGGAATAGAGTGGCTATGTGTGTACACGAAGATCAAAGATTACACGCGCATTCTTCCGAGATAAAGACAAAATTCACGAGGAGACGGTTGGAAATAAACCGGAGGCTGAGGAGGAGCGTCTAGAACATTCCTCGCCAACGAGTTCACGCGCCATTTTAGATTTCTTTTTCGTGTTTCCTCCATATTGTAAGAGATGATATTAAAATTAAACATTCAATTCTTGCATCTGTATTTCATACGGTCATGTTTGCAAAATAACAGGCTCAATATTCCGTCAACGATAGTCGACAACCCCCTCCCTAACCAAAACATTAGCAGCACGTTAAACATTTAACCACGAGTTCATGCCTGGCACGAGTTTGGTGTTTAAAACAGTAACTGTAACACCAAGAGTCTCGTGTTTCGTTTTAAAATAGCAATATATCCGTCTTAACGGTTTGCTTTCAGTATCTGCTCTGCTCTCGGCCACAGACACACGGCTGGGTCAACATGACAGCAGCAGAATGCACCATTAACACCAAGCCACTAAAATAAACTCACATAAGATATGTATTATTGTGAATTCTCCACACTCCATATAATAACAGGAATATTAATAAATTGGTACCTCCATGCTGCAGCTTTTGCGCCCCCTCGGTCTCTGCACGCCACGCGGAGTAAAGCACTGGTGTAATGACACACTTCGGCCATTGGAGGCGCTGTCGGACACTTCAGTAGCGGTTATAAACGGAACTGATTGCGTCTGGCGGAAGAACATTGTAGCCGGAGCTACTTCTCTCTGTTTATGAATATGACGAGTCACAGATACTGAGCTACTCCGCAGCGGTTGGTCTAAAATAGTCCCAATATAAACGCTTATTTTAGGCATATTGTAGGGATTCAGGATAAGAAAAAAAAGAAGATGGATTTATTATATACGTTTTGAATAAAAAAAGTTACTTTAACAATGGCTACTAAATTCTGTAAAAAATATATTGCCCATAGTTCATGTTAACTAATGCATTAACTAATCTTATCTTAACAAATGAGACTTTGTTGTAAATTGTTACCATTTTGTTATTTCAATTTGTGCTGATCCTAATAAATATGTTATGCATTAAAAATATATATATAGCCTATATATCTATCTATATCTATATCTATATATATATATATATATATATATATATATATATATACATGCAGCGACTTTAGCTACAGAAAATAGTTTTTGACATATCTATATCAGTAGGACTGTTGCCAAATTTTGGTCCTTATAAACTAAAATGTATCGATATTAGCAGTTGTTGGATGGATGAATGGATCGATGGATAAATCGATGGATTGATTTTTTTGGTCAATGAATGGTCAATCAAAGCCATCAAACCAAGTCTGTATGTGAAATGTGATCCTGATCATCTTTTTCTAGAAAGGCTGGATAGTGAACATTTTTGTAGCACTTGTAATCAGTTGTACTAGTGTCAACTTCCTGTTTGTAAAAAATACATCACGTACAAAGTAAAACAAATTCTTAATTATTTAGTAGTATTAGCATAAAATTATTCTTATAACCTCAGGCACTGTACAATTTATCTCAACGTCTGGTCTTGAGACTGTTTGTCTTGTTGATGACAACACAACTGCACTATAATTGAGATGATGCAACTCAAACGCCTGCAACATTGCGGTTGTGATTGTAAACAGGTCCAGTGTCCTTCTGTGGATGTGTGTGTGTGTGTGTATCAACACTGTGACTCATAGCCAATGGTTTAGAAACTACAGTAAATACAGTGAAAATCCAACCAAACAAAGAATTCCCATAAACCGAACTCTCACTCGTCATTTCATTACATTTCCAACTGGTCTAAAGGTGGTTTTATTTCAGATAGTTTTCCTCAGAATTACTTCGTAACAACATTAATTACACGATCCACTAATGTTTCTCAAACACAATGTGTCTCAATACTAGGCTAGGCCTACTTGTTTCCATGTTGTATCAATTTTAAAAACTATAACAAACTTAATTTTGTGAAAGGATGTGCCTGTGTTAGCTTTCTTTAAGATAAATGCTGCTTAGTTTGATATTTGATATCGAGGCTTTCTCTTGAAAGTAATACCTGTACTCTGTAATCCATTGTGTTCATGAGGAAATTATGATGCTGTAGGCTAATTACTCTTAGAAATGAGAAAGTGAGGGCCTACATTCATATGCAATAAACCATGTAATCACGCAGACGTTTCCATTACATCATCCACCAATCAAACCAAAATGCTGTGTGTTGAAAGATGCAGTCAGTCTGGTTTTTACACACGAGGCCATTATTAAAAATACAGTGCAGTGCGCCACCTGCTGGCCAGCCACGCGTCAGCATCTTGAACTTATAACAAAAGTCATTTAACATGTATGCAGCATCCTTGTAATACTTGAATAAATCGACGTAAATGGCCTTGGCAAAAAGCTCTCCGTAGAAGCGTGAATGCAGGGGTGTGTGATGATTTATAGCAGTTTTATGGGATGGTTATAATGTGTGTCATCATTACCACAATGTGACAGATGAAATACTAGCATAATAAAACAGCCACTCTCACTTCCAATATTAGAGCTCATTTATTTATTGGCAGATGTCTGATTCAGATTTATTAGAGAAGCATATTTTGTTGCAGTTAAAAGAGGTGACGAAAGGAAGCGTTTCTCTCTCTCTCTCTCTTTATCTTTCTTCGCAACACGCTGGACTGGTAAACGCATGTTAGTTCCAGATCATTTGTTTCTTAATTAAACAGCTAAAAGCTCTTGGACAGGCTGGCATTATGTTCTGCTGAGCACTGTGACCTTTAATGAGTCTCTCGGATCGTTTTATCTAATGTCTGTGGCTGATAATCTGATTTATTCTGATTGTAAACAGTCCATTCAGAGCTATAAAAGTGTCAGTGTCACTCGAGCCGAGAGAAATGCAGCTCAGGTCTCCTGTTCTCCAGTAATAACACTGTTTTTAACAGCTGTATCCAGTTGTGAACACATAAAGCGATAGCTGAAGACTTCTCTCTCAGAGGTTTGCACTGAGACACGGTTTATCAGTCAAGAAGACGTTCACTGTAAGACTTGACGACTACAAAGTCATGCAGAAATACTCAAAATGGCGGCAGCCTCTTAATAGGTCTCATTCATGAAACATTCGTAAATATACGAGTAAATATGCGAGTGATTTGCGCGTAAAGAGACCTTCCCGAAAACTCTTCTCCTGATTCACAAATACTTCGTAACCGTCAGATGTGATAGTGAAATGTGTGTGTGTGTTAATGAATTCCAATCAGTCGTAAATGGGATGCGCGTGCACGTTCATTCTCAATTACCATAAATCCCGCCCATTAAATCCGACTGACAACTATATAAGGGCATCATATTATGACATGAATGCGATTGAAAAAGAAAAATCTCTCAGATGCAGAAATTCAAGTTTTATTTTCAGAAGTTCAAGTTTTATTTTCAGAAGTTCATTCAAAACACCACATTTTATTTTCAAGCGTAGGCTACAGTGGCGTAGGCCTATCGGGTCCTAAAAAAAGGAAGCTTGGCAGCATATTACAGATGCAGTCAATGGAGTTTCATCTGTTAATCGAACATTCCCAGAAGTGAGAAGAAAATGGTTCGACATTAAGCTTGAGAGCAAAAAACGAATTAGTTCACTTCGGAAAAATCGTATTAAAACTGGATAAGGACCGCCATCGCAGATGCTATTACTGGCTCTCATAATAAGAAAAAACGTATTTAATTACTATATATAATATTTTTTCAAAATGCTGTGTAAATATGTACCCGATTAAGGTGAATTAAAATGCAGCCTTATTAATGAGCAAAACGTTCGGGTGTTAAACGCACTATTTACGTGTGGCTGGAGCAGGTGGAGATTTCTTGCCTACCAACTAACATTTGGAAAATACGAACATTTTAATGAATCCGAAAATTTACGCCAAAACCACTTTACACACGATTTACTCCACTCGTGTTTCATGAATTAGACCCATTGTGTTTAATAATTCACTATTATTAATAATGCGAAAATAATCTGAAAATAAATGAAGGATGAACAATAGGCAGTTTAATGCACAGAGTTGAATAATAATGTAAGTCGTGATAGTCTTTTCTTCTCTATTGTCGTGTATCCGAGTGAAAAGTTGCCCTGACCTCGTCATCGGAGAAGAGGGGAAGTTATTCTGATCCAAGATTATGAAGAGCATGAATTAAATCAGAGCTTCTTTAACTTTTGTGCCCACTCAACACTGGACGTCGGATAGACGTGCAGGTCTATATTGGGTCCGCCGGTCCAAGACCAATCCTGGACATCTATTCGACGTCCAAACTAGGTCCAATATTTGGACGTCCAACCATGACCCAACTCGGACGTCATGTTGACTTTCACATTTGACCTTTGAACTGAGACGTTTTTTTGGACCTCATTTGGACGTCCATTACAGGTGCAGGAAATTTATTCAAATATCAACATTGTTGTTATCAACATGATTAATATGAATACAGATTAGCCTATTTATAATTGTTTAAGATCATTTTCCAAAAACTCCATTTGATCGTCTCAGCACCAGGTGATAACTAGAGACGCAGACTAAGGTGTAATGCTGTAGCTCAAATAGTAGAGCGTTGGCGCTTGCAACGCCAAGATCATGGGTTTGATTCCCAGGGAAAGCAACAACTGATTGGAATGTAAATGTATAATGCAATGTAAGTCACTGTGAATAAAAGCATCTGCCAAATTCATAAATGTCAATACATGGTACAGAAAACATGTCC
The DNA here is from genome assembly GCF_051911475.1 of Siphateles boraxobius. Classification (NCBI taxonomy): domain Eukaryota; kingdom Metazoa; phylum Chordata; class Actinopteri; order Cypriniformes; family Leuciscidae; genus Siphateles; species Siphateles boraxobius. The sequence continues at coordinate 21,292 of NW_027508707.1, read as the reverse complement.
TCCACTCTTTTGAAACATGGGACTACAGTTATAGAAGTTGAATAAAAATGTCGTCTAAAATTAGTCTAAATTTGATGTTGAAAAGACGTCCACAAGCGACCACATTTGGTCCCACCGACGTCAACATTAGACGTGCAGTAGACGTCGAATAAAGACGTCGCCTGGCGTTACAAAACAACCCCTTCAGTGGACCGAAATTGGACGTCCAAAAATTACATAGAAAAGACGTCACTCCGACGTCACATTGCCAAGTGGACTTTTTCGTCTTTTTTAGTTTTGTTTTTTTGATCATTTTTTTCTGTGATAATGCCAACTGCATACATTTGGGCACAGATGTATTGGAATTTTACTATTTCACCCCTATTTCCTTTCATAAATCTAGTTTGCAGTAGATAGATAAAATAGTTTCACTCAGGACCTTAAGGACAAAAATGTCCCAAATGAAACCCATTAAAACTGAAATTGTTAAACCCAGGGCCGTTTAACTATGAAATGATGCAATCTTTGTCAATAGGCTTTCTTTTTGTCGGCAAGGCTTCAAAATTAACATTTTTACTATTTTTTATCAAATGGTGCCATTTTCTATACAGTAGGTTTGGCCTATATCAAATACTCACTCTTCCGGTTTTCTGCTTATGCATAATAGAGCCAATTGGATAAATTATGAAGTAATAATTGTGTGGGTGTGTTGGTATGGATGTCAGAGTGTGGTTTGTATATGTGTAATAAAAAATTATGTGTGTGTGTGTGTGCGTGTGCAAAATCTACTGAAATCTAATTTTTTGAGATATCAACCTCAAATTTGTAACACAACTTGTTCAGATATGGTTTTGATTTTCTAGTAGTTTTAGAGTTCAACATGTTTCATAATATATATATTTTTATATAAAATATTGTTCATAAATCATTTTTATGAACTTTAACTTCTATAACTTTGTTTTGTTTCACTTTTTAAACTTTTACTTCAACAAGAATCTTCTTTATAATGAAACCAAACGTAAGTCATGCTCCCAAGCTCACAATTTTATGACAAGTTTTATGGACACAAACATTTTTTTTAATTGATGCACAAGGTTTAAACAAGACACCATGCTCTGAAGAAACTATAGGCCTAATGAAACATCAATAACTTTTTCATCTCCAGAATGGACAGATACGGATATAATGTGGATCTCTGGCACTTTATTACTGTTGTTGTTCTTCTGATGTTATGTTCTTTTGCCTCCTGAGTGTGTGGTGACGTTGATCCATCGGGTCTTTTGAGATATCTCACACACACACACACACACACACACACACACACACACACGCTGTAACTGGGCTGCTCATGTGTTGTTCAGTATATCTGAGCTGTGCAGATGTAGTATGATTGATTGATGTGTTGAGTGTGACTTCTCACTGAGATCTTCCACTGAGCTGCTGACTGAACGTGTTTTGTAATCTGTGAAATAATTGCCCGAACGAGGACCGAGAGAGGGGCTTTAACAAGAGGGGCGATTCGCTTTTCATAACATCCATGCTGAAATAATCACAATAAAACTACATCCTGCAAGTGAAAAATCAATAAATGAAATGGAATTTAAAAAAAAACTTAAAAAAAAAAAACTGACAGAGTCCCACCGGCAGAAATCTGAGTGATGCCAGCTGACCTGTCGCCTCGTGACGTCACTCGCGGCTCAGACACGTGATCTTCTCTGGGTTTCAGGACAGCACTTAAGGCAATAATTAACCAAAGTTTTATATCCTCTTAAAAATAAGTGAATTATGTAACGCCGGCTCTGTGTGGCAGCAGCTGCGGTCAGCAAGTCTTCAGAATAAATCTCCGGACAGGGAGGAGGATCTGCTGATGGACCCGAAGTCCCCTGTAGCGAACATTCATTTTCATTTATTTATTTAAAATAGCAAGAGTTGCAGGAGAATTAAATAGTTTTTTTGTGCAGCAACTGAAACCATCAGCATTTAATTGCCTGTTTTAGTTCAGCCATATTTATAGCAGAAGTTGGGGGTCAGTATGCCCCCCCCCAACCCCCGCCCCCCCAAAGAAATTAATATTTTATTCAAGGATAGCCATTAAATTGATCTCTTCTTTTTAATGTTTTGTTCATCAAAGTATCATTAAAAAAAATAGCACATTTTCTTCAGAAATTTTCAGCAGCACAAATATTTTCAACAATGTTTCTTGAGCAGCAAATCATCATATTAGAGTGATTTCTGAAGGATCACGTGACACTGAAGAATAAAGACACTGGAAACACAATGATAGCCTAATGCTGAAAATTCAGCGTTGATCACAGGAATAAATTACATTTCACAATAAATTCGCATAGAAAGCAGCAATTTTTAAATTGCTGAGATGCGCCGATATAGTAGGCTATACACAGGTTATAGTGCATAAATGAAGAGCGAAAGAGTCTCCAGCTGAAATCAGATAACCTCTCATTATGACCAGTAGGTGGAGCTGTAGCTGTAGTCGAGCTCATCTCAGAGATAGGCAGAAAAACTCTGCAACTATGATCCAAAAACAATAGTGGTTATTATGTTCCTAAAACAGGTTCACAAACATTATTCCCCTGTCAGATAGCAGTTCTGAAGACCTCAGCGCTGTCTGACGATGGAAACTAGCCTACATGTTTGTATCCATGAAATGGAAGAATGTAGTTAAATGAACCCTTCCACATTTTGAAAATATACACAGAGAAAAAAGGTGTACATATTTTACCCTTTGGAGTACAGCACTTAAAATCACACATTTGTACCTTTTTACTCCTAAAATATGCATATTAGTACCTTAGAATACAAATATGTACCATAAGGTACAACCTTTTGTGGTAAAACAAAAAAAAAAAGGCACAAAGATGTTATTTTAAGGGTAGTGCCCCATGCAGTGACAAGCTGTTGGACCCCGAAAGGTAAAAATTGTACACCTTTTTTCTCTCTGTGTAGCAATAATCCCAAAAAATTCAAATTCTAAGATCATATAATTGCATATGGATTACAGCTAACAGCCAGTGATTTACCTGACATCACACCTTTATTTGCGCATGCACCCGCAGTGTGTTGTGTCTAAAGCCTCCTCTAGATGGCGCTCTTATCCGCATAAAGCTCCATGCATCAGGAAGAATCATTGACCATTTATGACACAACAATAATGCATCAGCGGTCAGTAAAGCCATTTCTCTATATTGACGACGTGTATTCATTCACTTCCCTTTTCATAGAAGATAATAGTTTCCCATTCCAACTTTACTTTTAACTTATAGCCTTCCTCTTTTAAATCATCTCAAGATTAGCTATATTTTGGTGTCAGGTTGTCTGATAAAGCGAAACTTTACCGTGGGTCATTTACAAAAAAAAGGGCTAGTATTCTATACACCTTTAATACAAAATAATGAATTATTGATAATGATAATCCTAGCCTAATCATTCTTGTAGAATACCTGATTTGAGAAAAATACTTTATTTTTATTTTTACAAGTTATAGGCTATAAGTAAATAAATGCCATTTCCAACAACACATTTAAACTATAAAACAGCTTTAATGGCTTTTCAGCAAAGTTTAAGCTAAATGAAGAAATTATTAGACGAAACAATTAATCAAAATTGACAACATTATATGCAAAAAAATAATTGTTTTGCTAAACAGAATCTGTAATTGATGAAATTGATAAAATTATAATTTTTTTAAACAATATTCCCAATCTTGAAATCTTGAGAACACAAGTTGACTCTTGTCTGAAAGTCTTTGTGGTTTTATTGTTACAAAAATATTATGATATTGGAATATGAGTCGTTATGAGCATGCGTTCACACCGTTCAAAATTATTTCAAACCGGCTTTAACAAATCATGTTATTCAGTATTTGTTTGTTTATTTTTGCAATGCCATGATATAGAAATATAGGACAGCAAGAGAAGCCTGTCATGACATAAAAAAAAATAAGATTTTGAGAATTTAAGAATTTAAATACTTTTATTGTAATAAGATATATAGGTAGTCCTATCAAATACACCTATTTTAGTGATTTTTTTTGTGGATCCCAAAATCAAGCATCATTGAAACGACACTAATCCTCCATCTCTCGACGATGTTTTAACTAATGGTTGGACTAGTTTTCTGTGCGCATTGCAGCCTGAGAGTTGTACACACACACACACACACACACACACACACACACACACACACACACACACACACACACACACACACACACACACACACACACACACACACACACACACACACACACACACACACACACACACACACACACACACACACACACACACACACACGTACACTCTCCTCGCAACTCATTATCACAGTCAGATAAGCATTTGTTGGAGTGACATCATCATCACAGTGCCGCGTGACCCGTCCTGATCAAAGGGCCACTGTGTCCGGCGGGCGTGTCCCAAATCGTGACCCATTCATTGCACATGTATGAAGTGCCCTAGTGACGCCATCACCGGGCGCTGCTGACCTTGCCCTGTCCCGCGCGGATCGAGGGGAAGCCCGACGGCCCACACGGACATACGCAAGTGGAAACCAGAAGGAAATGGAGAATTGCAGAAACGGGAACCAAATAGCCCATATAAGTAGCGTTTACCAGCCTCTCTCACGAGCGCAGAGAGCCAGAGCCTCAGTCGGGCCGGGCCACAATCTCTCTCCCAGGAATTGAGGAAAAGCACAGTCCCGCGCATCTGTTTCCTCAGACAACACATAGAGGAAGCGGGGCGTAAATCACACACAACAAAAATAGAATCAGGGCTGTTATCCAGAATGATCTGGGAGACTTGGTCCTTTTCTTTTTTCCAGGGCTGGCACAAATTTACATTGGCATCCCTACAACAGGCCATACCTGATATGCTTTTTATTCTCATGGGGGGCCGAGGCTGGCTGGGATCTCACTCTTCTGTGGAAAAAATAAAATAAATAAATAATTTATATATAGGCCTATATATATTTATATATAGGTACACACATATTTTTTTTCTGTATAGTCACATATTTAAGTTAACAACATAACTATTTAAAATTCAAACTTTATTGCACAAGTAAAAAGGTTGTTACATTTAACCCCTGCATGCCTGGACATGTTGTGACACTACGGCAGGGGCGAACGTTGGTCCCGGAGGGCCACTGTCCTGCAGAGTTTAGCTCCATCCCTAATCAAACACTCCTAACAAGCCAATCAATGTCTTCAGGGTCACGAACGCTGCAATCAGGTGAGTTTCTTTCAGGGTTAAAGCTAAACTCTGCAGGACAGTGGACCAACGTTCCCCAACCCTGCACTATGGGGTAAGTTGTCACAAGAATACCTGCTATTTATTGACGCTGATTTTAGAAGACTACATTTTTATAACAGGTTATATGATCTAAGTAAGAAAGTAGATAAATAAATAAATACATACATACCCTCTCCAACATTTTTAGATTACTATCAGTTTTAATGGCTTCAAATTTTAGGCTAAGTGAAGAAATTATTAAACAAAACAATTTATCAGAATGGACAACATAATAGGCACAAATATAAAAAATATTGTTTTGCTAAACAGAAAGTGTAATTAATTAAATGCATAAAATTATATCTGATAAAAAAAATTATACTACATTCCCCATGGAGAACATGGAGAACAAAGTTTTCTTTCATCATAGTTGACTCTTATCTGAATATATTGTATTCACATGTTAACCAAATGCTATCACAAAGATATTATGATATTAGAATTTGCCTAATATATGAGAGTTTTGTGTTTTGTGTACCCGTTCAGCTCTTACAATTAGCTCTTGTGCCAACTTTCCTGAGTGACATATTATCTCAAACTGTCTTTGGCAAATCATGATATTCAATATTTATTTGTTTACTTTAGCTATGCCAAGAGATGAAAATTTAGCACAGCAAGAGAAGCCTGTCATGTAATCTGTCGAAAACGACTGCTTGGCTGCTAACAAATGTATATTAGCCTACACTCTATTGATACAAATAAAATGTGAATTATGCATTGAAATATGTCCAGTGCCATCTGGCTAAACAGTGGGTATTAAATCACACATCTGAATAGCTCAGAGAGTTTATGGAAATTCCTCGAATCTCGTAAACAGCTCTGCATGGTGTTTCTCCGAGGCCAAGAGCCCACAGCGATGAGCTCCACACGAATCCTTCAGCTGCCGCCGGTGTTAACAGCCGTGTGGAGAGAGTTTAGCATGAAGGAACAGACCGCTGGCTGAATCCTGGACAGCTTACACACACACACACACACACACACACACACACACACACACACACACACACACACACACACACACACACACACACACACACACACACACACACACACACACACACAATAGTTCACTTTCAAAACCTAGTGAGCTGCCTTGTCTCGGTATCTGCCTTCAAAGGATCATCATAACTGAAATATGACACCTAATAAGTGAGTGAAGTGGAAAGCTGTACAGGCAGAAACTGTTTGCCACACTAAATAGCTTTCCTTTCTACTCAAAAGAGACTCAAGAGACAGTTCATTCCAATAGAGTCTGATGTTAGAATGTAACTAAGCTAATGTAATTCTCCATTTGAAAGCATAAAAAAACATTTTAATTAGCGTTGCAGTCATGGGGCACCAATTGACTTGAATAGCATGGAGAAAAAAATACTATGAAAGTCAATGGGGTCCATCAACTGTTTGGTTACAAGCATTCTTCAAATTTATACAGGTTTAGAACAACTTGAGGGTAAGAAAATGATGAACTATCCCTAATGCTATTTGGGCTTAAGAAACAACATTTATGGGACAGTTCATGTCAAATTGTGTTGCTTGGTTTTTGAAATACTGTATGTTATTTGAATGTGAGTTTCCCAATCACGTAGAAAGGACTTGGTCTTGAATTCCCAAAATAGTTGCCCAGAGGCGTTGCAAAAATGTCCACCAAATGAAATGACTTTCTTGAAAAGGGACTTTGGCCAAAATGAGGTATCTTGAGCAGTGGTTCCCAACCAGGGGCCCGGTGGGGAGTTTCAGGGACGAATTAAAGAGGCCTTTAAATCAGAATCAGAATCAGAATCAGAAAGAGCTTTATTGCCAAGTGTGCTTGCACACACAAGGAGTTTGTTTTGGTACTGAGGCTTCCAGTGGACATATACAAATACAAATACAGATACAAGAAACATAAAAATACAAATTATAAGAATAAAAAATATAAATATAAATATATGAGAATAAAAGTATCACAGTTGGGTTTAGTCAGAATAGTCGACATTTTCAGATTTACAGATTATGAACATATTAACCGTGTTTTGAATATTATAAATAAATAAATCTACATATAAGTATCACCTGAGTTGTAGGATATTGCACTAAACAGTGGGAGTATTGCACTTAAAGGCATATGCCTTGGGAGGAGTGTTAACTGTTCAGGAGGGAAATGGCCTGTGGGAAGAAACTGTTCCTGTGCCGAGATGTTCTTGTGGCCAGTGATCTGAGTCGCCGTCTTGACGGTAACAGTTCAAACAGGTGGTGTCCAGGGTGAGTGGAGTCTGTGATGATTTTACCTGCTCTCTTTCTCACTCTGGAAGAGTACAGGTCCTGGAGGGACGGCAGGGGGGCACCAATAATCCTCTCCGCAGTCCGGACTGTCCGTTGTAGTCTCCTGATGTCTGATTTGGTAGCTGAACCAAACCAGACAGTGATGGATGTGCATAAGACAGACTCAATGACAACTGAGTAGAACTGAATCAGCAGCTCCTGTGGCAAGTCTTGATTTAGTTTTTGGGCTCTACTGGAATAATCTACTGGTTTTCATGTTTGAATGTTCAAAAATACTTTTTCCCATTATTATTATGTTTGCAATGTTTTGGTGGTGTTTTTTTGTTGTGCTCTCTCTGTTTTTTTTCTCTCTCCTGGGTGCAAATGAAGACCAGCTGACACTAATTACCATCATCTCCTGGTTTCCACTGATTGGCTCCTGACTAGGAAAGCTTGTGGATAAACCTGGAGAGGAGAGGCCCTTTTTGACTCCAGGCTCCAGGTCTTCTCCTGCCTCACACCTTAGCATGTGTGCTAAGACTGATTGTACATCTCGTTGTTGGTTGTTATTAACCTGAGCAAACTTGGACTGCAGTTAAACCTAGTGGTGGGCAGATCAAGGCTTCGTGAAACACTGAAACAGTTGAATCCAATGTGCCATATTGTGCCAAGGCTTCGAAACAATCCGACACCCGTCTCCACGGTGACCCCTAGTGGTCAGAACAGTGAAAATGCAACAAAAACCCGGGCCAAACATGCATAAAAACACCTTTTACAAATCTATTGCAAATGTTTTACTGAAAGTAAAATCTTTCAAATGCAACTATCTAATCATCTAATAAGATTATCATGTGTAAACGTGTTCTTTTATCTATTGTCAGGGTTTGTTTTGTTTGTCCTATGAATGGCTCAGCTAAACAGGCCAATAAGACTATTAACTACCTCATTTTAATTATACTAATGTCTAATTAAAATGTCTACAAATGTCTAAAACAGATCAGAAAACAGGTAAAACCCACAGACACTTGTTCATTGGTTCTCAGTGACTCGTCATGATTCATGGGTAGACAGAGATCATCGCTCCCAGTGGTGAACCATGGAAATTTCAAAGTGTTTCGAAACAGTTATGAAGTAATGAAGCTTTGTTTACTGAAATCACGTGACTATGGCAGATGGTACACGCTCCGAACCATTGACTCGGAACAAAAGATTCACATGTTTTTCTCCTGTGTTTGGCTAGAGAGGGAGTAAAGTAAGAAATTTGTTATTCATTTTGAATCTTATTTTGACAGAAAGAAAGTATTCCCCCTAAAGTCAGAACTTTGTTTATTGTTTTGGCCTTGTCCCCTCCTGAAGCCTATTGATGCTTCCCCTTTTTTTGTACTTGGACGAATCCAAATAAAGTCATTTTTGAGAGTTTCAAAATTAGTTTTTTTTTTGTGGAGTGCTGTGACAGAAGAGGAGAGTTCTTGGTTGCCAAACTGTTATTAATTTCCTTGTTACTGCCTCCCTGACGGTCCCCTAGACTGGGAAGGCATGTAACACCATATTTAACATTGTTGAAGCTCCTCTCTTCCCATGGTGCTTCTCAATATCCCTCCTCGTCTCCTCGCTCCTCTGTCCTCCATCCTATGATCCGGAAACCAATCAAGCACAGCCATTTTGAAGGATATCTCAATTCTCTAATTTCACCGCGAGGAGTCGAAGATCGAGGAGTGAGGAGGCTTCCAGAGGAGTCATGAGTGAGGATACACAGTTGTATCCTATGCGGAAGTGTTTTATTGTCTAAACGTGACGCACGTATAAATTCTCCTACCCCTTCACATCAATTCCTCCGTCCCCATTTTCTTTCCTTGTGTACTTCCCCCACATCCTACAGGGGGTGGAGCTGAGGCGCTAGGAAAGGAAGCGAGGAAAGGAAACGAGGATGCACAAATAAGAAATGAGAAGCACCCCCAGTCTAACGCTCTGTTTAGTTCCTGTTTCTGTGAAGCCCCTCCTTCTGAAAAGCGAAGTGTGCTCTGATTGGTCGGCTGGATCAGTGTGTTGTGATTGGTCAAATGGGTAGGCAGCTGCCTAGCTTTTGGAACAGATCTAATGTTTCCCCTGACTTGTATAAAAAATGGTTTCTCTGTCCAAGAAACAAATTATTAGGGGTCCAAACCCTATTGTAATTGTTAATTTCCAAGGATCAGGATTTCCCCTAAAAGTGATCGGGCACACCAAACCGTAAGTCACAGTGACTTGAAACTTTGAAGGCTGGTAGTACTCCCACCATCTACAGCGTCACCAATGCTCGCCCCGATTGACCTGACGGGGGCGCTACAGCGGTCAATAGTGCGAAATCGCTCATAACTCCTAAACCATTAGGCGTAGGCTCAGGTGTCTTATATAGTTAGAATCCTTGACAAAAGATTAGATGGTCTGAATTTTGAGGATTTTTGGCAACTAGTCCTATAAGTTTTTGGCCCAATCGGAACCAAACCAGAGAAGTAAGATTCTGATGGTCAAAAATGATTAAAAAAAGTTTAAATTTCCATTCGCGGTCTTCAAGGGCCGCCAAAACGTTCGAAGTGGGGGGAGCCACTTCAACTAAAATAGCTATAACTCGTGAACGGAATGAGTATACAGTATGTAAGAGCTCATTCTATGGTTGTGTAAAAAAGCAAGAGGCGACTGGTCACTTGGTGGCGCTATAACATGGAAAAAACATAAGAACTGCTATAACTATGCAACCCTAAGTCTGATTGACTTTGAAATTGGCATGCGGTGTCTTCGCCCAAGGTGCCAAGACTGCCTTTGACGTCATTCGCATATCTTGAAAAATGTGTCCGGTGGCGGGCAGTGAAGTTTGAGCAGCTATCAGACAGGGTGAACGGAGGCCGATCGTAATGAAGCTCGCTGGGCCTGTTTGATTCACGGCCCTAAAGGCCTGTGAGAAATTAGAAAGAAACTGCGTTTTTCACAAACGTAAAGGATTTTATACCATGCAATTTTTGGCACACGTCCACAACGTTCGGCACATGTTGTGCAGCTTAATTCTGAGCAACTTTGCCTCTAGGACCGCCACTGTTAATTGAATCGTTCGTTAAATATTGGAGATTATTTCAAAAACCAACTTTGGCGAACTATTCCTAGGTTGTTGGCTCAAGAAAAGCTTTTAAACCATGTATTTCCCATGATAAACTGCCTGTATTGGCTGTAAATGGTCTTTTCCATCTATGATCGAGAAGGTTACACACTTGCTAATTAAAACATTATACCTTTTCACGCATGTGCTTAAAGGACTTAAAGCACCTGAAAACCGATAATTGCTGCGTGCAGCTATATTTTCTATTTATTTTTTCCTCAAATCTATATAAATCAGCCAGTCTATAAAAGTTCCATGCAATGAATGTGTGGATGTGACGATAAGGCTAGTATAGGTTTCAGATCTAAAGCCCCTTCTTTGTTTCTTATAGATTCACTGTCAAGAGGAATGACATAATTCTGAATAAAAACCAAGTAGATTTTATATACTCTGTTGTGGTTTTGGAGTGCATTGATGCCTTCTCAGATAATGAGCTTGCGCCATGGGCCGTGAACACAGAGACGCACTACAGCAAAGCCTCTTCTCTGGGACTAATACATGCTACAGACTGACGAAGATGTGATTAATAACTGTAGAAGAAAATGTTGCACAAACAGAAATGTGGTCCTAAAAATGATAATTTAGTCATAGCTAGAGGGTCGTCCTTTTCAAAGGCAGGCCACACATTTTGCTGTTGAAGATAGTGGAGTGTGGAGATAGAGCGGCACTATTGATGTTTGTGAAGGGGACATCAATACTGCTCTGTAATAAAGCTCTGTTGACTGCAGGGAGCCCGAGTCGCGTTTCCTCGCCCCCGGTCCACACACGCACCCTTCTATCGTCCCTGCTCTCAGATGTAATTACCATGCTTGGCTATCAATTTAGGATGTCTTTTTCAAGTAAAATCATCTCTGACTGTGATGAGCGAGCAGGGCTATGTGTACGTTAATCTCCGGGGTGTTATGGGTCATTCCTTTCATGCAAAACATTATGTCCCCATAGTATGTGTTCATGGATAACACTCAATCTTAACATATGGAAATCATATTAGCTAGTTTTCTTTTATCAAAAGGAAGCAAATATGGGATGGACTGTAAACTGGCAGCTCCAGTAGTAATGAAAAGATTTATCTTGAACTCTGTCATGAAAATTGGCAAGTATAAACCATTGAACAATTTAATAATCAATTAAAAAGGAACTTATACCAGTATGATTTTACGCTGTATCCACATTGGACCAGCGGTTTGGAAATTGGATGGATGGATGATTTAGCTGCGGGTGCCATCTTCTGGTCAGATGCGGGAATTCATTCAGTACCTCAACCTCACAGTGCATTACAGGTCCATTGTGGGATTGAGTGCACTCGATAACGTCCACTATGGTTTCGGACACCACTACAAATGTCTGTTCACTCTAACAGTTCCCTATTTAAGGGGGCGATTTCGGACTCAGCTACTGATTCCTTTGTGCAAAGCAATGATATTTGAATAAAGTAAAGTGTGTCGAATGCAATGATAAGATGTCCTACCTGCCTGTCAACGTGTATTTCTATACCCCCGCACACCTGTTCACGCAGACATCACACGTCATCAGAGCCTTCATGCTATGCAGAGTTAGACAGACTTCAGTCACCGAAACAGCTGCCGCCTTTAACAGTTCCTCCTCAACCAAAACAACCAGCTTATGCTGCGTCCTACTGTAATCTGGAAGAGATGAAAACCAGTGATGTTGTAGACGCACTGAAGGGACGGAGGGATCTTATGCTTTCAAAGCTAACTCGCTATTGCTAGCCTCTCTGAAAATTGCCTATCTCACTCGCTTACGAGTCGGCTGGTCAGCCTTCACCATTGGCCGTACGAGCTCACTCAACTAGGAGTATGGCTGCTTCTCAAGCTCTATTGTCAGGAGTCTCCTTACAAGACGTATATGATGCGGAGGGCTGGTCCTCACCGCACCAGTTTTTGAGGTTCTACGACCTTGACTTCAGCTCCACTCCAGGAGTGCAGGTGCTTTCGTCCCAATGTGCGCACTGACTTCACACAGACAAACACTTGCTCTTATGGCGACGTGGGCATTAGCGTTCCCACAGCCTTTAAACGCAGCTCGAGTTCCCTTGAAAGGGAACGTCTCGGTTACGTATATGTAACCCTAGTTCCCTGAAGAGGACTTATCTCTGGGAGTTTTCCAAACTCCCTGAAAACTGCAGTTGTCAAGCCCCTCCTGAAAAAGAGCAATCTGGATAAGACCATATTAAACAACTTTAGACCGATCTCAAATCTTCCTTTCATAGGCAAGATCATTGAAAAAGTTGTCTTCAATCAGCTGAACAATTTGAAAAAGCTGACAATTTTCAATCTGGTTTCCGATGGCATCACAGCACAGAGACATAAAGATAATAAACAATATTCGCTTAAATACTGATACAGGCAAATTATCAGTGCTGGTACTACTCGACCTCAGTGCTGCATTTGACACTGTCGATCACAACATACTTCTTGACAGGCTGGAAAACTGGTTCGGGCTTTCTGGGATAGTCCTAAAATGGTTCAGGTCATACTGGGTAGGGAGAGGTTATTATGTGAGTATAGGAGACCATAAGTCTGAGTGGACACCCATGACATGCGGAGTCCCTCAAGGCTCAATTCTTGCGCCACTCCTATTCGACCTGTACATGCTCCCAATGAGCCAAATAATGAGAAAGAACCAAATTGCCTACCACAGCTATGCAGACGTTACACAGATTTACTTAGCCTTATCGCCTAACGATTACAGCCCCATTGACTCCCTGTGCCAATGCATTGATGAAGTAAACAGTTGGATGTGCCAAAACTTTCTTCAGTTAAACAAAGACAAAACTGAAGTCATTGCGCTTGGAAAAAAATATGAAGTTCTCAAGGTGAACGTATACCTTCAGTCTACGGGTCAAACAACTAAAAATCAAGTCAGGAATCTTGGTGTGACTCCAGAGTCCGACCTTAGTTTCAGTAGTCATGTCAAAGCAATAACTAAATCAGCATACTATCACCTGAAAAATATTGCAAGAATTAGATGTTTTGTTTCCAGTCAAGACTTAGAGAAACTTGTGCATGCTTTCATCACCAGCAGGGTGGATTATTGTAATGGACTTCTCACTGGCCTTCCCAAAAATACCATAAGACAGTTGCAGCTCATACAGAACGCTGCTGCTAGGATTCTGAGCAGAACCAGAACATGTGAACACATCACACCAGTCCTCAGGGCTTTACACTGGCTGCCAGTTACATATAGGATTGATTTTAAAGTATTATTACTGGTATATAAATCATTCAATGGCCTAGGACCTCAATACATTGCAGATATGCTCACTGAATATAAAGCCAACAGATCACTCAGATCATTAGGATCACATCGGCTAGAAATACCAAGGGTTCACTCTAAGCATGGCGAGTCCGCCTTTAGCAACTATGCTGGAACAGCTTCCAGAAGAGATCAGATGTGCTCCTACAGTCACGTTCAAATCCAGACTCAAAACACATCTGTTTAGTGCATTTACTGAATGAGCACTGTGCCACTGTTCGTCCGACTGTTTGTATTGTATTTTACTTTATTTTTTATTCTAAACTGTTTTAATTATTCTTATTTCTTTTGATTATTTTAATTTCTTCTATGTAAAGCACTTTGAATTACCATTGTGTATGAAATGTGCTATATAAATAAACTTGCCTTGCCTTGCCTGAAGAGGGAACGAGACGCTGCGTCACCTCGTCATACTCCCGGCATGCCCGTGATCGACTTGCTTCAGCCTATCAGAAGCTGGCGCTGTTATGATTCAATGGGTGCTTTATAGTTTCCTGGTCAATGACATCACCCGTCTATGACGTTCTGTCTCGCCGTTGGACCGATTCCATGCGTGCTTCATGACGCACTCACGCAGGGCCGTTCCCACAGCGTTTCGACGCAGCGTCTCGTTCCCTCTTCAGGGAACTAGGGTTACGTAACCGAGACGTTTACCTGTTCGGCGTGATGAAGTTTAATGACCCGACGACAACATCTGAACTGTAGTCCTGCCTTTTTCAAAACAAGAAAAATACTTTTTTTTTAAATGTGCTAAAATGCTGATTGGTTTCTGAATTTTTGCATACAAAAATACGTGCTGTCATCCCTGCAGCACTCTATGACATCATCCTCCAGGAAATTACATAATTTCAATGGGAAAAAAACATTAGATAATTTAGAAAGCATTAACACCAAGTATTAACAATCTTAAACATTTCATCCTGTTTGATAAATTTAGAAGAATTTGATACAATTAAAATGTACCTTACTTTCTTACAGCAGAATTGCAACACAAGCATACTCATTTTGTGAATGTTACAGAGTTCGAAAGGTACTAGATAATAGGAAAGGCCCCCATAAAAGCTGGCAGAGTCACACTGAGGTCCCCAGGCTCATCCCGAAAATGACCTGATCCCACCTCACTCCCTTAATACCTGTACAAGCACAACAAACGAGCAGGAAAGTGCTGTCCTGACAGTTTGTGGCTGTTGAACCAGGAGAGGAGAGCTGGGCAGGGCAGGTGTTTCCCGCGTCCCCCGGGAGAAAGCAACTACACCTGCCGGCTACAGGCCATGTGATGGATCGATGGAAGAGGAACTGACTCAGCGCTCTAGCTCTGCACAGGACCTGATTGAAACACTCTGTCATCACACAAACAATAACAGACATTCATCTTTTAGCGTCGGCAGGGGAGGCTGCAGCCTCGTGCTTGTGCAGGACTGATGAGGGCAGTAAAGGGAAGGAGACGGGTTGCTTTAGGAAGTGGTTCTGTGGACCTGCACCGTGTCAAACAGCCTCTTCAGCAAAGCTTCTTTATAAAGCACAAACACCTGCCTAATATCTGCACAGGAGGACGGAGAACAGCCGTTTAACACCATCCCACTGACACTTACAGAGTCAAACTTCATTATTCATCTGCATCACATTCAGATACATCATCTCTCCAAACACAGTTATATGTACGCTGTAAACCTGTGATGAAGGTTTATTATATGAAAACACAATATTCATCCATAGGTAAGACTAGCTGTCAAATCACACAGAGCAGTCGGCAAGTCCAAACGCTCATGTTGGTTTCAAACATCTAGTTAAAAAAGCCTGTTTGAATTAGTGCAATATTCAAATATTGTTACTGTCAAATCTATTAATTATCGATTAACTAACTTTAAAGTTTCTTTTTATATATATACAGTTGTGGTCAGAATTAATAGCACCCCTAGGAAATATGATCAAAAATGGCTGTAAAAAATAAATCTGCTTTGTTTATCCTTTTGATCTTTCATTCAAAAAAGGTGTGATGTGTTTTGGAGAAAAAACATTTATTTCAAAATGTGATTTTCCCTCACTTTCAATTATTTTACTTCAATGAAAGGTTAGATGTTTGCAAATTGTTTGAATGAAAGATCAAAAGGATAAACAATGCAGATTTATTTTTTACAGCCATCTTTGATCATATTTACCAGGGGTGCCATTAATTCTAAACACAACTGTATATATATATATATATATACAGTTATGTGTGTGTGTGTGTGTGTGTGTGTGTGTGTGTGTGTGTGTGTGTGTGTGTGTGTGTGTGTGTGTGTGTGTGTGTGTGTGTGTGTGTGTGTAAAAACAAACAAAAAAAACCCAACTTTTTTTATATATATTATTTTATATATATAAAATATACACACATATATATTAGGCTATATAAACCATCTTTTAGGTGTGATAAAACGATTTGACAGCACAGTTTATTTTATTTTATAATGGTTTAAATTAGCTGAAAAGCCCTTAAATAGTCTATAGGCTAATTCATTATATATAAAATTTTGACAAATTGGTATTCTTATCAAACCAGTGACGAAAGCATTCTCCCACTGAGAGTCATTTTCTGTGACAACATGTCCTGCTATCGGGGCATGTTGTCACAAAAGCTCAACATGTTTTCAATGCAGCCTTTTTTTTTTGTTTCCAAAAACAGTGAAAATGTTAAATAGCTTTTATAACCAAGATTTTAAGCTATGTGCCTATACAGATAGTGACTTTCAAAAACACCTTCATTAAATGATTCCCTGGAGTAAAATTAGATGAAATTTAGGTAAAACTAGCCCCGCGTCTTCAGTAATATTCATTCTATGTGGGTCTATAAGAAATGGATAAAGAGACTGCATTTCACATGAGGTTTAAATATGATAATTGAATGTGATAATATGAAAATGATTAAGCTGTAATTAAAATCCTTTAATTAGACAACCCTGAAAGGTGATAGCAATCAAAATGACGTGTGTTTTGTAGAAGTGCAGCTCCCGTGGTCGGTGATCAGTAGAGGGCAGCCTGATCACACCGGCTCCAGCAAACACTAAACATGCACTGCATCTCCACAGATACACAAGTTTACCATTGCACATGAAATTAAGAATCAGTTTTTTATCCACGAAAGTCTTATTGTACCTCAGAGGTTCGCTTGGAATAGTTGACATTAGAAAACGCACGCCGGTTTGAACAGAGTCGTAGAGTCTGACAGTAATAGATGGACTCCAATATTACGCTCAAAATCCTTTGAGTCTTATTGAAAATGGGAAGCTAATCTTATCTAAAAGTAACACGCTTTGAAGGCGTTATGAAAAGCTGCTTTGTGTGTGCATCGCCGCCGCCCCACACGCTCATAAATCTTCAGGTGAAATAATTGTTTACAGTTGGAATTAATGTAACACGCATTCCTCAGCAACTAATAAATTAGAGACGCTCTCATTAGCATCTGAATTGATTTCCCCCCCAATTCTCATCCAGCACACAACACATGTGCTCAACTTTCTCTGCCTGTTTTCTTCCTGGATTCCCAAGCAACTACAGAGAAAGAAGAAGAAGTGCGGGTTTAAAAGAGAAGAAAAGAAACATGGACTATAAAGCCAAAGCTTGTCATTGGTATGCAAAAAAGACGGTCCCTGGTTAATTATTCTGTTATTCTTTGTTGTGAACATTATAATTTATAGCTTCAGTTAGTGTATGGTTTGCAGTAATATATGCTCTCTCTGTGGAGTACAATTCAGGAGTTCTGGTGCAGGGAATAGTCTGAATAGTTGAATAGTCTGTCATTATTTACTCACTTGCATGTTGTTCCAAATCTGCGACTGTCTTTCCAAAGAACAAATGAATAAAATCACAGAATCTGTCAACAGTGCCATTGGACACATGCACTTGACTGGAGCTGATCCAATTCTCGTTTTGTCACCGATTGCAACAGTTTGAATAGGTGAAAGTTCACCTTCATTGTATAGAAAAGAGAAGCTTAATGTTTTTTTTTTTCTTTGAAAAATTGACAGATTTAGAATGACATGAACCTGAGTAAATAACAGTGGAAATGTCTTTTAATGCGCACATACTGATATTGGTGTTTATTAATGACACACTACGTAAAAATGTACAGTGTTAATCTGAAGGAATTTTTCAAATAGATTTTTCACTGTATTTCGAATTACACATTGCACTGTTTTCTCTTTTAGGATTGAAGGAGATGTCCATAAATCTTATCAGATAATGTGCAGACAGAATATAAATGTTTTCTTACAGTATTTAGGAAGATGTGCACCCATTTATGGTTTTTCTATGAACAATTATTATGGTTCCCCCATCTGAATATATGGTTATGGCCTTGGTTTGTTGTGTTGATTTCTACCATGATGAACCTGTTTGTAGGATTAGATTAGTTCTTGAAGAAGCAGTAAATAGGGGTTTATCCTGCCGTGTGTGTGTGTGTGTGTGTGTGTGTGTGTGTTGGCAGTGCTCTCTTATCTTGTCGTGTGCTGCTTATCTGTTTAGTGTCTGCTCAGATCCCAGCGCCCAAACCTCCAACCAGGAACAAGAGAGAAATTCAAACACTCACACACAATCACAATCACATAGACTTTAATTAATTGAGCTGTTTAGTCCAAATTTTCGGAAGAGACACGATCGCTTTATATGATGAACATTTTGAATTTAGGCTTTTAATCGGAAATGACACATATTGCGTCTTAAGGGTTGTCCATACGTCCAGACGCTAACCGTGCGTCGCCGTTTACATCGGGATATTGCAATTCCATGTAGGAGAAACTCTCTCTGCTCACGCATGTAAACGAGTTATTCCTAATGTTTCAGAAACCCGAATTGTGACCTTAACCCGACCATAACCCGAAAATCGGCTGCATGTAAACGTAGTCATTGACAGAATTTTCCTTGAATTCAGGCATACACACACAAATCACTGTAAAATCCTCCAATTCTAAACTAAAAACCAGTAAACAGCTCCACATTAACCTCTGACCCTGTATCACTGCAGTCTAATAGTCTCTCTCTCTGTGTGTGTGTGTGGGTGTGTTTCCGCGGCCGAGGCCGTGATGACAGATTTACAGGATGTCGTGGACGGTATTGGTCAGCACTTTGCTGTATTGAGGATGCATGTGACACATATGATTCCCGTGGTGTCGCAGAGTGATGACATCCTCTTCTTAATGAGCATTGTTAGCGTAGCATGAGCAGAGCCGCGGCGAATCATAAATCAGCCGCTGAGACCGCAGCTCTCACACAGGAAGGATTCTCTAATGAACAGCCTCTCTCCTCTTTCACGAGAGATCTCTGAAAGCATACAGACCCTCAGCTGAACACACACTTCAGTCCTGGTGCCCGCTGGTCTGGCAATGACACAACACTGAACACACACACACACACGCGCACACGCACACGCACACGCACACGCACACACACACACACACACACACACACACACACACACACACACACACACACACACACACACACACACACACACACGCACACGCAGGGCTCTGAAGATCTGAAGCTGCTGGTCTGACGGGTGATTTGTTGAGTGTCGTGGTTAAAGGTGAATGCTGTGTGTGTGTGTGTGTGTGTATGTTTTTCTATCCCGGTGGGGACTTAAACCTGAATGCACACAGACTCATGGAGACTCGTGTCACTGTGGACCTAAATTG
Source organism: Siphateles boraxobius (assembly GCF_051911475.1). Classification (NCBI taxonomy): domain Eukaryota; kingdom Metazoa; phylum Chordata; class Actinopteri; order Cypriniformes; family Leuciscidae; genus Siphateles; species Siphateles boraxobius. The sequence continues at coordinate 1,691 of NW_027508707.1, read as the reverse complement.
TGGTACACAAGATTATTACACACTAACCCATACACTTACCCACACTAACCCATACAAAAATAGTTTTTTTGAAAATGTAAAAATGCAGAAAGTTTTGTGTGATGGGTAGGTCTAGGGGTTAGTGTGTGTGTGTGTGTGTGTGTGTGTGTGTGTGTGTGTGAGATAGGTTTAAGGGTATGGTTAGTGTAAGGGGACAGATTATACAGTTATAAAAACCATAACGTCTATGGAGAGCCCCCACAAAGATAGCAAACCTGTGGGTGAGTGTGTGTGTGTGTGTGTGTGTGTTTGTGTGAGATAGACATGCTTTATATCAGTTTTGCTTTAGGTCCTAGACATTTTATTGGAATTCAAATGTCAAAAAACACAGTACCAAAATAGATTATCATGCAAAATGAAACATTATATACCAGTATGTATTAATGGTGCTGTATGTAACTTTTTCACTCTACTAAAGCATAAAAATATAAAAATATCATAATATGTTTGCAGATATTTAGGAAACATGTTGAGTTCACATACTCGTTTCTCTGAAAAACACTTCCAGTTATTTTACTGTGAAATGTGTGTTCCGTGTTGGAAAGTGTGTTTTAGTTTTGGTGTGTGTGACTCCGCCCACTGCCAGTTCACCCAATAGTATTTCGACACCCCGGATGCCAGTTAGCAGGAAACACAGCGTATTGCAGCCAGCAAACAAACTGGGTCAGTGATTGCAGATTCTACCCAACCTAAAAAGCTTCAGTATTCCTCTAAAAATCTCTATGAACGAGAGCATATTAAAACGCGGATAAATCAGCTTACAGTGTGTAAGTCTCCTCGGCTTTCATTGTCATTGCGATATTTTGATTTGGATGCAGTACCTATTTCAAACACTAGCTGTCCTTATTACAGACGGCACCTTTAATAAAGTGTTGAATCCGCAGTTTGAACATACTTGCAAAGCGTTTTTGTAATATTTCTGAAAAATACAACTTAAATCAGCCTAAGTTTAATGTTAATTGCAATTAAATGTAAAATAGTTTACATTTATATTATATGCAATTGTGTTTTTTTTTCACTCACTGAAGGACATCTTTATACGTAATTTCATAATTCTATTATTTTAAAAATATGGCCACTGCCGAACATACTGACAAGCATTTTTGGTAAACTAAAATATACTTTAATGCCATTTCTATTGAAATGTGTATGTCATGTATTTGTAATTACAGATTTGTATTGCACACATGCATTTGTAATTTGTTATTACACATTTATAAATAAAAAGTTGCAATTTAGTACATTTGAAATATATTAACTTTTAAATGTCATATTGAATAACACTATTTAAAATTATGATCAACAACTTTACATGTGCTTTAGTATCAAAACATCAAGTGTACTTCTTTAAAGCACAACAAAGGATTTATAATGATTATAATTGTTTAAAATGTACTTTACAGTAAAACGTGATGTTCTATTATTAAAACATGCACTATGTGTACTTTAGTGTGTTAAGGAAAAGTCATGAAAGTTTCTCTCTTTACACTTCAGTCGCCTTTTATTTCATTAATACATTATGATATTATTTGCAAGTACGGTTCTTAAAATATACATGTATACAAAAAATTTATATTCTTTAAAATTTGTGTAACCAAGGTTTGTCTAACCACCTTAGGCTGGACGGTTTTCAGCAGGGCAACAGAGATCCA
>NW_027508706.1:1072500-1076258 GCF_051911475.1 Siphateles boraxobius | reverse complement strand
TGTGTAGAGTAACCAGGATAAATCTTAGAAACTACACTTTAACTGTGTGTAGAGTTACCAGGATAAATCTTAGAAACTACACTTTAACTGTGTGTGTAGAGTTACCAGGATAAATCTTAGAAACTACACTTTAACTGTGTGTGTAGAGTCACCAGGATAAATCTTAGAAACTACACTTTAACTGTGTGTGTAGAGTTAACCAGGATAAATCTTAGAAACTACACTTTAACTGTGTGTGTAGAGTTACCAGGATAAATCTTAGAAACTACACTTTAACTGTGTGTGTAGAGTTACCAGGATAAATCTTAGAAACTACACTTTAACTGTGTGTGTAGAGTTACCAGGATAAATCTTAGAAACTACACTTTAACTGTGTGTGTAGAGTCACCAGGATAAATCTTAGAAACTACACTTTAACTGTGTGTGTAGAGTTACCAGGATAAATCTTAGAAACTACACTTTAACTGTGTGTGTAGAGTAACCAGGATAAATCTTAGAAACTACACTTTAACTGTGTGTGTAGAGTCACCAGGATAAATCTTAGAAACTACACTTTAACTGTGTGTGTAGAGTAACCAGGATAAATCTTAGAAACTACACTTTAACTGTGTGTGTAGAGTAACCAGGATAAATCTTAGAAACTACACTTTAACTGTGTGTGTAGAGTTACCAGGATAAATCTTAGAAACTACACTTTAACTGTGTGTGTAGAGTTACCAGGATAAATCTTAGAAACTACACTTTAACTGTGTGTGTAGAGTCACCAGGATAAATCTTAGAAACTACACTTTAACTGTGTGTGTAGAGTTACCAGGATAAATCTTAGAAACTACACTTTAACTGTGTGTGTAGAGTCACCAGGATAAATCTTAGAAACTACACTTTAACTGTGTGTGTAGAGTTACCAGGATAAATCTTAGAAACTACACTTTAACTGTGTGTGTAGAGTTACCAGGATAAATCTTAGAAACTACACTTTAACTGTGTGTGTAGAGTCACCAGGATAAATCTTAGAAACTACACTTTAACTGTGTGTGTAGAGTTACCAGGATAAATCTTAGAAACTACACTTTAACTGTGTGTGTAGAGTAACCAGGATAAATCTTAGAAACTACACTTTAACTGTGTGTGTAGAGTTACCAGGATAAATCTTAGAAACTACACTTTAACTGTGTGTGTAGAGTTACCAGGATAAATCTTAGAAACTACACTTTAACTGTGTGTGTAGAGTTACCAGGATAAATCTTAGAAACTACACTTTAACTGTGTGTGTAGAGTCACCAGGATAAATCTTAGAAACTACACTTTAACTGTGTGTGTAGAGTTACCAGGATAAATCTTAGAAACTACACTTTAACTGTGTGTGTAGAGTCATTCCAGGATAAATCTTAGAAACTACACTTTAACTGTGTGTGTAGAGTCACCAGGATAAATCTTAGAAACTACACTTTAACTGTGTGTGTAGAGTCACCAGGATAAATCTTAGAAACTACACTTTAACTGTGTGTGTAGAGTCACCAGGATAAATCTTAGAAACTACACTTTAACTGTGTGTGTAGAGTCACCAGGATAAATCTTAGAAACTACACTTTAACTGTGTGTGTAGAGTCACCAGGATAAATCTTAGAAACTACACTTTAACTGTGTGTGTAGAGTCACCAGGATAAATCTTAGAAACTACACTTTAACTGTGTGTGTAGAGTCACCAGGATAAATCTTAGAAACTACACTTTAACTGTGTGTGTAGAGTCACCAGGATAAATCTTAGAAACTACACTTTAACTGTGTGTGTAGAGTCACCAGGATAAATCTTAGAAACTACACTTTAACTGTGTGTGTAGAGTCACCAGGATAAATCTTAGAAACTACACTTTAACTGTGTGTGTAGAGTCACCAGGATAAATCTTAGAAACTACACTTTAACTGTGTGTGTAGAGTCACCAGGATAAATCTTAGAAACTACACTTTAACTGTGTGTGTAGAGTCACCAGGATAAATCTTAGAAACTACACTTTAACTGTGTGTGTAGAGTCACCAGGATAAATCTTAGAAACTACACTTTAACTGTGTGTGTAGAGTCACCAGGATAAATCTTAGAAACTACACTTTAACTGTGTGTGTAGAGTCACCAGGATAAATCTTAGAAACTACACTTTAACTGTGTGTGTAGAGTCACCAGGATAAATCTTAGAAACTACACTTTAACTGTGCGTGTAGAGTCACCAGGATACATCTTAGAACTACACTTTAACTGTGTGTGTAGAGTCACCAGGATAAATCTTAGAAACTACACTTTAACTGTGTGTGTAGAGTCACCAGGATAAATCTTAGAAACTACACTTTAACTGTGTGTGTAGAGTCACCAGGATAAATCTTAGAAACTACACTTTAACTGTGTGTGTAGAGTCACCAGGATAAATCTTAGAAACTACACTTTAACTGTGTGTGTAGAGTCACCAGGATAAATCTTAGAAACTACACTTTAACTGTGCGTGTAGAGTCACCAGGATAAATCTTAGAAACTACACTTTAACTGTGTGTGTAGAGTCACCAGGATAAATCTTAGAAACTACACTTTAACTGTGCGTGTAGAGTCACCAGGATAAATCTTAGAAACTACACTTTAACTGTGTGTGTAGAGTCACCAGGATAAATCTTAGAAACTACACTTTAACTGTGTGTGTAGAGTCACCAGGATAAATCTTAGAAACTACACTTTAACTGTGCGTGTAGAGTCACCAGGATAAATCTTAGAAACTACACTTTAACTGTGTGTGTAGAGTCACCAGGATAAATCTTAGAAACTACACTTTAACTGTGTGTGTAGAGTCACCAGGATAAATCTTAGAAACTACACTTTAACTGTGTGTGTAGAGTCACCAGGATAAATCTTAGAAACTACACTTTAACTGTGTGTGTAGAGTCACCAGGATAAATCTTAGAAACTACACTTTAACTGTGTGTGTAGAGTAACCAGGATAAATCTTAGAAACTACACTTTAACTGTGTGTGTAGAGTTACCAGGATAAATCTTAGAAACTACACTTTAACTGTGTGTGTAGAGTTACCAGGATAAATCTTAGAAACTACACTTTAACTGTGTGTGGAGAGTAACCAGGATAAATCTTAGAAACTACACTTTAACTGTGCGTGTAGAGTCACCAGGATAAATCTTAGAAACTACACTTTAACTGTGTGTGTAGAGTCACCAGGATAAATCTTAGAAACTACACTTTAACTGTGTGTGTAGAGTCACCAGGATAAATCTTAGAAACTACACTTTAACTGTGCGTGTAGAGTCACCAGGATAAATCTTAGAAACTACACTTTAACTGTGCGTGTAGAGTCACCAGGATAAATCTTAGAAACTACACTTTAACTGTGTGTGTAGAGTCACCAGGATAAATCTTAGAAACTACACTTTAACTGTGCGTGTAGAGTCACCAGGATAAATCTAAGAAACTACACTTTAACTGTGTGTGTAGAGTTACCAGGATAAATCTTAGAAACTACACTTTAACTGTGTGTGTAGAGTCACCAGGATAAATCTTAGAAACTACACTTTAACTGTGTGTGTAGAGTTACCAGGATAAATCTTAGAAACTACACTTTAACTGTGTGTGTAGAGTCACCAGGATAAATCTTAGAAACTACACTTTAACTGTGTGTGTAGAGTCACCAGGATAAATCTTAGAAACTACACTTTAACTGTGTGTGTAGAGTCACCAGGTAAAACAATCGAAATCTGGGCAGATCCA
>NW_027508706.1:1050000-1065000 GCF_051911475.1 Siphateles boraxobius | reverse complement strand
TAGATAAACATTATATAACAGCTTCAGGTTATGTTTTAGTGTTGGTAACATGTCCCACATTGTCCCACACAAACTTATAATCGTCCCACATTTGGTTTGTTTGATGGTGGTCACCCTAGATCCACAAGAGCTTCGATCTCACAGCAATCACCCATAATGCATCAGCTTCTCAAAGACACTCTCTGGCTGAGACGTGGGTCAGGAGACATGGAACAACTTCTGTCATTGTCGTGCAGGTACATACCCCAGTACCAATGAAAGTGTGTGTGTGTGTGTGTGTGTGTGTGCAATAGCGTGAACTTGAATTTCAGTTGTGGAGGTGAGAAGACGTTTATACATGTGTGTACACCAATATATTCACAGAAACATATGCGCAGCCACGCTCAACAGAAACAGCAGAAACAGTCAAAGCCCAGCACATCACTGCAATGATGAACACATGAAGTGGAGGAGAAAACATTAGAATAATAATACTGGGACGGAAAATGAATGTGAGTGTAATACTGAGTGTGAGTGTACACATCTTAGGCTACGATGATGTACACAAAATGGAAACGTTTTTGCTTTGTATAGATGACGATGTTGTCAAGACAATCCCCCTTCACATGGATCCGTGAAAACTACTAAACGCGCTGTGTTGAACATGCCAGGCCAGTAGGTGGAGATGTCAGTTTGTAAAGAAAGTGTCACAATGATGAGTCTCAAAATCCAAGTGCAAGTGAAACAGTTTATTGACGATGGACAAGACAGGGAACTCAAAACACCACGTTTACAGGCGGGCGACCTGGAAGACACGACACGAGAGGAGAGGATCTCAAAACACCACTTTTACAGGCGGGCGACCTGGAAGATACAACACGAGAGGAGAGGAACTGGACTGGAGAACAGCGAGGACACAGGACAGCGACAGGAACAATCTCCGGATGATCCCTCAGCAAACTGGATGTTCCGTGGAAAACAGGCAGAGCCCGCAAGGAACTAAGACACAGGTACTGGGTGACAGAATACAAAAAAACATGAACAACGAACCGACACCCTGCATGAAAACCTCCAGCTAGAAAAAGGCAGCTAACAAGTAGTAGATTAGTTGCAGCTGACGGCAGTTAGCGTAATCAGCCGGTGCTAAGCAACAAACAAGCACTACACACATACACAACCCCACAACCAAAACACACCAACAGATATACAAAACGAAAACATGGATTGATGAACCGTGACAGAAAGACTACGCTAATATGAATTCTTATACAGAGGACTCGTGCCAAACACACATGCCTATAGACTGAACATGTAATACGCATGTGCATGCCGTCACCGTTTTCACAGTTGTGTTTTTAATTTACACAGAGACGATAACTGTATAGTTGTCAAAAAATTGCACTTTGAAACCCATTTTTAAAAGTTTGTGTTTTCAGGCCCCCAAAACGCCATTGTCGTGTACATGAACGAACGTTTTTATTAAAAAATGGTGTTGTGTAAACAGCCCCTTAGACCAGATTTTCAAAAATGCATTTCAATGCATTTTTTAAAACACATACTATGAATTAATTCATAAATATTATTACGTTTTTAGGGAGTCACACCACAGCTAAACTATCTTTGTGTTCAAATTATATATTTTTTTATTCATAAGGGTCTTCAATGGGTGATATCATTTCCTATTTTGTGATTTTTTTTAATCTGCATTTTCCTGAAAGTTCACCACTTTAATTTGACAGACAAAATCTTCTAAAAATCGTTTCAAAATCGTGAAAAATCTTTAATTTCAAGAGATGAAATTGGTTTAAATATGTTTTCTTCATCAAGACATCAATTTTAACGTCTTGACGTCTCAGTTAACTTCTCCAAAAAAAAAAATCAATTTGAATTCAGAAATTAAATAAAAAACAGCCTGTCATAGAAAAGTCATGGATTGATCTGATTCAAGTCTGATTCAAAACTTGAGAAGAAATACGTTTGAATGATAAGTGATGTTTTTTTATTAATTAAAAAATTTGGGGTCATGCCACTGATCCCACAACATGATTAATTTCAAGAAACTGTCTGTGACCAGGATTAATCCACATGAAAAAAGAATTAAACCAAAAAAGAAAGGATCCGCACACTTGAAAGTGGCAGAATGTCCATGCAAGGTCATTTTTTTTATGCTTATGCCGAACAAGGTTTTAATTGGCTTTAGTGCTGAACACAGTCATGTTCCTGCAGTAAATGAGGCTATTCCTACAGATTTTTTGACACAAGTGCTGACCTCCTGTTTCCTGGCATTACTCTTGGCTCTTCTAAATGGCGTAAAGGACACCTATAGAAATAGCCACTGTGACACAGTGAAAAGGTGAAAGTCTTTAACACGGAAGATGAAAACGCATAGACCACAATTCTGCTGTGCTCGACTAATTGGCCTACCGTTTTATTGAGATTATATCCCCCGTCAACCCACTCTCGCTCATGATTTCACGGTGAATCATAAAAAATCTGCTTAAAAACGGACCTCTTAATTGCAGGACAAGGAAAATAGCGAAGGCGTACTTGGCTTATTATACATTAAGCTCTGAGAAGAGGATGGGAAACCAGCAGGCTTGTACAGTAGAGGAGTACAGAATTTCAAACAGATAATTTCTAATGATTTGTGAAGGCACAATGATGTACCTGCTCAGTACGCTTCTGGGACTGATGTACTATAAAAGCTCTGCTGGATGTTCTTCAGGGAGCTTTGTCCTGGTGGGAAGGTGTTAGTGACTGACAAATCCTGCTGACATCTCCCAGCACCTTGTCTAGATCCATTAACCAGAATGTGGATGAGAGTCGGCATGATGTGAAGAGATGGTTGGGTAAAAAGTCATATTAGGCCTTGTCCAAACTAATACGGTTTTGTTTGAAAACGCATTTTTTTCTCTCCGTTTTGGCCTTCCATCCACACTGAGACGGCGTTTTTATTGATGAAAACCAAGCTTTTTGAAAACGCTCTCCAAAGTGGATGGATTTGAAACCACCGTTATCACGTTGTAGTGTGGAATATCAAAACGGAGGTGTTTAAAGACGATGAGATAAGTTCAGTGGCGTAGCAAGTCAGTCCCGGGCCCATATGCAAAAAAATGTGTACGGGCCCCCCTAACCCTGCCCCCCAAGTACATTGAAGATTAATTTATAGACGTTCACTGTAGTGTATCAAGAAAATACCATACCAAACAATACCATAAAAAACACTCTACCCAACAACTTTTCACAACCAGAACGGAACAAAAACAAGTCTAAAACCAACCAAGGCTCACCCAATGTCAATAATAAACTACTGATCTTGGCACCGCGGCCCAAAATGTAAAAAACATAAAACTACTTACTCATTTAGTTGCATTCTCCGGGCCTTTCTTTCGGCAAATTTATCCACGAGCACGATGTCACTGGTGTTTAATTCATGGCTTTGTGCATTCTCGATGGAAATAATTGCCCGTCCCAATAGTCTGTTTATTAGCTTCAGTTTTGAAAATGAGGGCTCCGCTGAAGCAACAGAAGGGATGGTAAGAAAGAGAACTAAACCGGTCTATTTTAGTTAGTTTTTGTGTCGCAACTAACTTCTCCACCTTCTTTTTTCTCTTTAAGGCCCCACTTTTATGTTTGTATTTTTCCATCCTTTAATGTTCAATTAGCTAGCGTCTAGCAACCTCTCTCACACTGTGTTTTCTTTTTTTAATTTGACGCGGCGATGCCGTAAAAAATGACAGTACAGTTCTACGGCAGCCTCGGGGTGCAAAAAATAATAAACGCATAATAAATGCACACAAGAAATGACGGAGAAATTAGACATTATGGAGAAACAAGAAATTATTACACATGACATGCATACAAAAATATATTGATTGTGGCTACACTTTAAAAATGAATTAACCTGTTTTAATTAAAAGTTCCCCATGGGCGGGCCCCCTATCGGCCCGGGCCCATTTGCACGTGCATACCCTGCATGCCCAGACGCTACGCCACTGGATAAGTTAAATCACATGATGCATATTGAACCCAGATACTCATCTTTATATGGGTATTGTGCCTGTTATGTGCTATTCACTTTCACACAGTTGCTGAATATGTTACTTTGCACACTCTTCATATCACAGTCCTGCAAAGATAACAGAAAACTCACTCGCATTTGCTGTCCTGCGGTAAAACATGAGAGTAGTCGCGTTTTAGACTAAACATATAATGGTGAGTGAGAGCAACCTGGACGCATCAGTGATATTTTGCTAAATAAAATTACCCTGCCAGAAGAATTGTGCAATAACATTATTATTTATTTTTTTCCGTAAGTATCCTCTCAGTGAGCTTTTATAAGGTTTCACGCATGCACTATACGGCGAATTTGGTGTTTTCAGATGTTTCAGTGTAAAGCGTTTGAAAACGCTAGTGTGGACGGAGAGTGTTTTTAAACGAAAACGCAGTTTTCAAATGTATCCGGATTAATGTAGACATAGCCTTAGTTTGGATGTGGCCCCAATAGTGCAAAAAGATTATTACCCACCGAAAAACAACCTCAAGATACTTCTTGTTTTATGAATTTTTAGCATGATCCATTTATGACGATATTCATCCGACAATAAATTGCATAATGCAAGCTAAACAGGTCGCAGTTTAGTTCGAACTGGATGACTGAAGCAAAAACAACAGACTGTTGCTTTACCCAAAAGATCTTTCCTTCCCAAACACATCATGCTTTTGTTTAATCGTTGTAGATTTCCAAACCTCTGCATCATGCTTGCATCCCGAGGACATTTGATTCAGGTCATTTGGGGATAAACATCAAGGCAATCATGTGCAGGCTTTCCCAAACTGTTGGTCTCCATGAAGGAGCTGTTTGTGTTTGTAACTGGCTCTTCTGTTTAATCTGCACGATATTCTCCTTGCAGGGCGCTGATGGCATGGTGGTGGACTGCTGTTGTTTTCTGTCACGCTGCGATCAGACGATCCCTTGCAGGGTCTCTCTTGCTATAACAAATAGTCCCCCCCATTGCCTGTTTGCTGGGCCCAGAATCAAGCCATTGTGGGAATTAAGTGATTGGCGTAGACAGCAGCGTTGGCCACCCAAATCGGGCTTTGAACAAATAAAGTTGAATGAAACGGTTCCTTGATGCTGCGTCCAGAATGAAAGAGGGCATTAGGGTTTCAGGATGGTTGGTGGAGGGAAGCGGAGTTTGAAAACTTATCAGAAAAGTTCCCACTTGTGTTTCTTGTAGTGTGGGAAAACTCAAGTAAGGAATAATAGATGAAGGGCTGTTGAATTATTGGAAGATTAATGAGGTTGTGATGCGTCCATGATGTGAAGGGAAGACAGAGAGCAAGAGAAAGAGAGCAGGCTTTCTATTAATAATAAAACATAAATTTGTGGCACAAACTGAAACAGTTTGATATTTGTATTCTATTGTTTGTTATATTTATTCGCTTGGTCAATATCTTTCTGGGTTTTGGTTCTTTTGCTGTTTGAAATAACGTAAATAATTTTGATATGGGATTTGATATGGAACTATAATGCGGTCAAAACTTGCCTGGAACTACTTTAGCTGTGTATTTACTAAAATAATAAGTGCAAACGGTTGTCAACCAATCAGAATAAAGCATTCAACAGCCCAGTAGTATAAAGTCAAAACAAATATAGGGTAGAAACCTTAAAATGAAGCAACTTTCCTTAAACTAAAGTTTCTAATACACGTAAAATGTAGCTGAAGAAACTGTAATTTCTGGCGAAGCTGGTTAAACACGCTGGTCTTGTTGGTTAAGCTAGTTGAGCTTGTCCTGATTGCAACCAATCAGATTGCCACCATCCAGTATATGACATTTGCTGGTCACCAGGATGGTTTTTAAGATGGTTGAGGAGTTCATTAAGGTCCAAAATGTGACTTCAACGCAAATTTAAGCACAAAGGTCATGCCATAAGACTTCAATTTTTCCAAGTATTCAAGCAGATTCAAGCAAGTTTTCAGTCTCAATGATTTAGCTCATAGTGAGCAAAAGCTTTTGAGAAGAATCGGAGCACTGAGTTTATTTCAAGAGCATCTAAAAAAGGCAATTTGAAAGCTGGGCTTCACCGAAACAAACCTGGGGAACAAGAAGGTTTCAGTTTCCTCCAGTCATTGAAAAAAAGCATAATGCAACTTTGTGTAATCCGGTAATCCAAAAACATTTTTAAATGAAAGAAATAGGCCAGCATGTGGTATTAATCACAACCTCCCATGTATTTAGGAACAAAGTCATCAACAATCAAATTTTCCCAGAAGCAGGGGATTGAGAGAAAGCCAAGTGTTTGTCATGAATGTCCATTCACAGTGACTTGCTGTGGTCAGGGAAATCCAGCAGGTCATCATTGAGATCTGAGGGTCTTTGATGCCACAGCTATGTTTTTCAGAACATTTGACATTATATTGCATCATATGTGTTGGCAACGTTAACTCAAGTCACATTTGATTTGAGTTAGGTTACATGAGAATGGGCTTATACTGTAAACACAGGAAATAGTGAAAGAAATCGCCTCAGCCATTAAAACAACAAAGCAAAGCATCAGCTCCCAGCCAAAATATATATTTTTAATGGTGGTTTGCTGGTATAGTTGGTCAGGGAGCTGGTATCCCAGCCTGACAACCTGATGAGTGCCCAAAACAACGTTTTAATTACCATTACTCTGACAACTCAGAAACTTAACATCTTAGCCAAATAGTTGTAACCATAAGTTGTTTTTCTAAACAACATTAGCTTTCCAATATTAGCTTGCATGTAGCTCAATCATTAAACCACGACTAGCAATCCTAAGGCCATGAGTTTGAATCCAAGGAAAAGCAACTAATAAAATGTGTACCTTGAATGCAATGCATGTCACTTCATACACACACGTCTGGCAAATGCATAAATGTAAATGAAAATCTAATGCTTCGAGTACACATTAACAACAGACTATTAATGGATATAATTTTGATTGTTGGAAGTGGAGTACAACATCAGCTCAAGAGGTTTGAAATATCACCCACTAGAGAATACACTATCCTTTGTACAGATTTGAAGTTAAAACTTGCAGGTTTCAACAAAGCAAAAGCAAAATCTTCTAATAACCACGGCTGTATGAGGCGACCAGCGCTGTGTTTCTCAACAGCATCATACGCCTAAGTGGATCGTAGATCAACTTAACTCACGATGCTTTTTCAGATACACAGCTGAGATCAGTTTAAAGTCAGCTATCACAAATTCATGGCTTGAAAAGTTTTCCTTTACAGAAGTTGACAAAAAAAATCCTTCTGAGCTCTACCAGAGGTGGAGAGCCTTTAAAAGAAGTAAAAACTAAAAGCTAAATAGCTTCAAAAATAGTTTTCTTGGCCAGACTACAATCTTACATTTAGGCCCCGTCTCAACTAGTGCAATTGATGTGTATTAGAGGTTGTGTGTGAGGTCTCGCTTCATGCATCTGTGAGACCCGTGAGACGAGACAGTGTCACATTTGTCATTTTACAATTCACAAGGAATCTCATAAGCGCCCTATATATGCACCCTTGATGTGGACTTGTATTCTCTATATCAGTGTCAGTGTTTCTGAACTCCTTGAAACTGTACTCACTGTAGTCTTGAGTTTCTTCTGGGAATGAACACATCACAATATTCCTCATTTAAATAATTAATATGCAGAATAAAGGGGCGGGGCCTGGTTGAGTTAGTTAGTAGTGTGTTAAACTGGCAGTTATACCAAGGGGCGGGACATTTCCCAAACCCACTCAAAGTGCTTGACCAATCACAACACACTGATCCAGCCGACCAATCAGAGCACAGTGTGCTTTTCTGAAGGAGGGGTTTCATAGAGACAGGAACTAAACAGAGCGTTACTGACAGACTGGGAAGAGAGGAGCCGCAACAATGGAGAATATGAAGAAAATAATGTGCTTTTTGAACATTCAAGCATGAAACCCTATATTATATAATATTTCAGGCATAATATTTCCTCTTTAATAGTATCATCATCTGAAAAATTCTTACTGCAGAATTTACATGAGGGGAATCCATTAATTGTGTGTATTTTGTTTTGTGATGTTATTGTTTTATAACTAATTGCAGGGAATTAATGCGTTAACTGACAGGCCTAATATGTACACATGCATTGTTTGTGTGTGTGAGACACTCTAGAGGTCAGGTCCCTGAGCAGTGTGTCGCACAGTAATATCACAGGGGAAGGTCACGGGAGAAACAACTATAAGAGCGGGTCTCTCTCTTCTGGTTTTGCGAGTGTTTCAGGCTCTCAGTGGTCACTATGAGTCTGTTATCTCCCATCAACCCTCCGCCTGTTAGCATAGCAGCTCTCATTATCCTGTAGTCTTCATCAGCAGATTAATACAGCGGGTGTGCTAATCTGACAGGCACAGACAAACCACTTAAGAGAAGCCGAGGGAGTCTGAGGAGGCGCTGGTAGTGTGATGCAATTCCCAGCATATCTCTGTCATTCTAGTTCTGCCAATGTGCCATTCACAAGAGAGTAGAGATACAGAGAAAATATACCTTGAGGAAAAGAAGGTCACATCCTGGGATTCACGTAGAGATGTGATGAAAGAGAGATACAAGAGAGGAAAAGTTGAGCTTTTAATATTTCACTCTCTCTCTCTCTCTCTCTCTCTCTCTCTCTCTCTCTCTCTCTCTATATATATATATATATATATATATATATATATATATATATATATATATATTATATTTATATCCTTCCTAAAAGCTTCTATCCTTCCTAAAAATTTGGTCAAAATAGACAAAGAAGAAACTAACACTTATTCAGCAAGGATGACAGTTAGGACCTTTGCTACACTGGTACAAAATATTTATATTTCAAATAAATGCTGTTCTTTAGAACTTTCTATTCATCAAAGGATCTTGAAAATATGCATTACAATTTCCAACAAAATATGAAGCAGCAAAAATAGTTTTCAACATTGATAATAATCAGAAATGTTTCTTGAGCAGCAAATCATCATATAATTATTTCTAAAGGATCATGTGACACTGAAGACTGGAGTAACGATGCTGCTACATTTTAAAACATATTAAAATAGATTTCAAACTGTTTTTTATTAAATAAATTCAGCCTCAAGGAACAGAAGAGACTTCTTTCAAAAACATATGTTAACTTTGTATTGTTATTTATTTTTTGTATTGTAATGTTTTGATAATTGATACAATATTTTAAATCAATGCGAGTAAATCAGATTAATCTGAATTTAATCTATTGAATTGCATAATTTACTATCATAAGCTTAGTTAGTAAGAGTTGATGGTTTAAAAAAAATGAATTGAGCAAACAAAAATAAAAATGTTTGAAAGAAAATGACAGATTTTTACTCTAAATATGCTGCTGCAATTCACTAGCTTTTTACACTGCTTATTGCAAAAATTCAGTGAAAGGCTAAATAATTAACAAAATACATACAGGGTATATATTCTAAAAAATCGCAATAAGAAAATGTCAGTTAGAAATATTCATGGCCGGCAAATGTTGTCTATTCTCCAGCCAATAACAGATGAAGTAAATGTCCATGATTCCTGTGATGTGAAAAGATTATCCTATAAAACAGCATGTCCTGAAGTAAGTGACCGATTCGCAATTTGTGACACAGTGAGATTTTCTGCCACTGGCTGGACTTTTCAATTTGGACAAAGTTGTGCTCACAGTGAACAAGACCGCTAGAATTCACTCCACATCAAATAAATCCTTGATTACTGCCAAAATCGTGCATTTTTCTGTACTTTACCACTTTTTTAAACAACATATCCCACTAAGTCCTGGCCAAGACACAACAGGTGAAAAGAGAAATGGAGAAAGAAGAAAAAACACATCTGATTCAGCACGAGATGTGTATCTGCCACCTGCTGTAATATACCTTGACAAGTAGCCTGTGTAGTAGAGACTTGCGAGAGGCGGATTCACACTGCCAGTTAGATTGATGTAAGGCTCAGTGTATATGCTACATCTTCACACAGTTTCACAGCCAGCAGCTCATCCTACTGACAGCCCCGCCAATCCATCTGACTGACAGCCACTGCGGCCAATCAATGGGATGGAACTGTCAGATTGAGCCCCGCCCATCACTCTGACTGACAGCCACTGCGGCGAACCAATGGGATGGAACTGTCAGATTAAGCCCCGCCCATAACTCTGACTGACAGCCATTGCGGGCAATCAATGGAATGGAACTGTTCGATTAAGCCCCGCCCATCACTCCCAAGCTTTAGTGTTAAGGCTCTTTTATTTCTTTATATGAGAAGAGATATTACACAAAGATAAAATATTACAAGCTTACAGTAAGCTTTAGGATTCATTAATTTGCAACTTAATGTTTTGGTGGTGGATAAAACATCAGAGGAAGCACATGAAAAAAAAAAGTAGTTTAACTTTGAAGTAGTTAAGTTTAATCGCTAATGCAGCTGCAAAGACAAGCAACATTAGCTTTCCTGTTAATTAGTTTTTATGTTTAAGGAATAAAAGAAGTCTAAAGATAATTAGAGCACTGATATACGAGTTTCCAAAGCATTTTCCCCCATGTCTGCGTCTCCCTCAGATGAATCAATTTTGTTGTAGCATTCTGCACACTTGGATAAAAGTGTATGCATTATGATTAAAGGTACGGTACATGCAAGTAATTTAGTAGTTACAAAACACACAGTTGCAATTGCTAGACAATCTACAACCCGAATTGCTAACTAAATTACAATATATACCACTAGTTAAATAGTAGCATCACGAGCTGCTAGCTAATTACCAACCGAATCAAAAGCTTAATCGCTAACCAAATTATTAAATAAATCAAGCTAAATTAACTGTGAAATATTATCTAAATCACAAGCCTTATTGCTAATCATTAACCAAATCACAAGCTAAAATTATAGTCAAATCATAACTACATATTAGCTTTATTTACATCATAGCTTTATTGCTTAACTAAACAATAACCAAATTACAAGCTTACCAATTAGCTAAGTAAATGACAAGCTAAAGTACTCGTCAAATTGCTAGCTGAATTACAATTCCTATTACCAAATCACAAGCTTAATCGCCAGCCAAATTGTTAGCCGAAGCACAAACAGATTTCACAGAAGAGTCGCTGAATGTCACAAATGATGACTTCAAAATTACCATCCTCACAATGTTGAGGTGGTAATAGCCTATATTATGTAGCCTAACTATTATTATATATTATCATATACATGTGTTAATCCAATCTTATTAACTTATCCTACAAGCAATATGACTTCTTCTTTCTCTTTTCTCTACCTGTTCAAAGGTGCCGAAGCTGATTTCCAGTACTCTGTCTAAATGACTGCACTCTAAAATGTTCTGCCACTGTGATTACCTGAAGTGCACAAGGCATTCGCTACTGTAATGACTGTCATTGAGAGGTAGATTCATTCAGAATATACTCAATATGTCTCTGTATGTGCAGAATATAGTGAGTCTCCAGGAGCAGCAGTCACAGAAACGCCAATGTACATGAAGGACTATTAATGGACTCGTATACCCTGTTTTTTGGAACTAGCATTAGCCACAGTGCCTATTACCGCTGTTTAATGGGGCTAACCTTTCCCGTCACACACTTAGAAGCACCTCTCTCTTCAAATCAACAGTTGTGAAGGGCAAACTCAAATTGGTACAGCACATTCCCTTAAATGATTGGAAAAGTCCCTCTGTGTGTCACTTTAACTGTGTTTAACTTGTTAAAGTAACACTAAGTGCAACTCGAACATAAAAGACTACAAGAAATCAACATCTACAGCACGGCTGCTAGACAGAAATAGGTGGGGGGGGGGGGGGTGCTAATACAATGCTAAATCATAAATAAGATGTACCTACTAATCCTTGTACACAAGTGTTGATCACTTGTTGTTTTTAAAAAGTGCTATATAAATAAACTTTGACTTGACTTGACTAATCCGCACTCATATCGTTTTTTCCCCCCTCATTAAAACCGATTATGTTTATCAGTGATTGCATTTCAAGCAGGGACACGTTTGTGTGCATTTTACTTTGTGATTTCACCAGAACGAATAGAGAGTCTCCGCAACTGATTAACTCGTCCGTGTGAAGACACAAGAGATCACTGTATCTGCACTTGGGCTGGGCGATATGGACAAAAAATCATATCTCTGTATTTTTTGGTTAAATTGCGATATACGATATATATCTCGGTACTTTCTACATTTTTCTATTTGGATAAAGAAAATATGTATTTATTTAAAAAAAAAATGTTATTTCACATCCTGCTCAATGATATCCAAACAATGTTGATATTGAAGGATATGGAAACAAACATAGGGAATGTAATGTAGGCTATGCAATACAGTCATTGTTAGAATTAATGGCACCCCTGGTAAATATGAACAAAACTGGCTGTAAAAAATAAATCTGCATCATATATCCTTTAGATGTTTCATTCAAAAAATTGCCAAAAATCTAACCTTTCATTGAAGTAAAAGAATTGAAAGTGGGGGGGGGGGGGATCACATTATGAAAGAAATGTTTTTCTACAAAACACATTGGCCACAATTATTGGTACCCCTAGAATTTTTTACGAGTAAAATATCTCTGAAGTACAGGTCCTTCTCAAAAAATTAGCATATTGTGATAAAGTTCATTATTTTCCATAATGTAATGATAAAAATTAAACTTTCATATATTTTAGATTCATTGCACACCAACTGAAATATTTCAGGTCTTTTATTGTTTTAATACTGATGATTTTGGCATACAGCTCATGAAAACCCAAAATTCCTATCTCAAAAAATTAGCATATCATGAAAAGGGTCTCTAAACGAGCTATTAACATAATCATCTGAATCAACTAATTAACTCTAAACACCTGCAAAAGATTCCTGAGGCTTTTAAAAACTCCCAGCCTGTTTCATTACTCAAAACCGCAATCATGGGTAAGACTGCCGACCTGACTGCTGTCCAGAAGGCCATCATTGACACCCTCAAGCAAGAGGGTAAGACACAGAAAGAAATTTCTGAACAAATAGGCTGTTCCCAGAGTGCTGTATCAAGGCACCTCAGTGGGAAGTCTGTGGGAAGGAAAAAGTGTGGCAAAAAACGCTGCACAACGAGAAGAGGTGACCGGACCCTGAGGAAGATTGTGGAGAAGGACCGATTCCAGACCTTGGGGGACCTGCGGAAGCAGTGGACTGAGTCTGGAGTAGAAACATCCAGAGCCACCGTGCACAGGCGTGTGCAGGAAATGGGCAACAGGTGCCGCATTCCCCAGGTCAAGACACTTTTGAACCAGAAACAGCGGCAGAAGCGCCTGACCTGGGCTACAGAGAAGCAGCACTGGACTGTTGCTCAGTTTTGCATGTCATTCGGAAATCAAGGTGCCAGAGTCCGGAGGAAGACTGGGGAGAAGGAAATGCCAAAATGCCTGAAGTCCAGTGTCAAGTACCCACAGTCAGTGATGGTCTGGGGTGCCATGTCAGCCGCTGGTGTTAGTGCACTGTGTTTTATCAAGTTCAGGGTCAATGCAGCTAGCTATCAGGAGATTTTGAAGCACTTCATGCTTCCATCTGCTGAAAAGCTTTAAGTAGATGAAGATTTCATTTTTCCGCACGACCTGGCACCTGCTCACAGTGCCAAAACCACTGGTAAATGGTTTACTGACCATGGTATTACTGTGCTCAATTGGCCTGCTAACTCTCCTGACCTGAACCCCATAGAGAATCTGTGGGATATTGAGAAGAGAAAGTTGAGAGACGCAAGACCCAACACTCTGGATGAGCTTAAGGCCGCTATCGAAGCATCCTGGGCCTCCATAACACCTCAGCAGTGCCACAGGCTGATTGCCTCCATGCCACGCTGCATTGAAGCAGTCATTTCTGCAAAAGGATTCCAGACCAAGTATTGAGTGCATAACTGAACATAATTATTTGAAGGTTGACTTTTTTTTTTGTATTAAAAACACTTCTTTTATTGGTCGGATGATATATGCTAATTTTTTGAGACAGGAATTTTGGGTTTTCATGAGCTGTATGCCAAAATCATCAGTATTAAAACAATAAAAGACCTGAAATATTTCAGTTGGTGTGCAATGAATCTAAAATATATGAAAGTTTAATTTTTATCATTACATTATGAAAAATAATGAACTTTATCACAATATGCTAATTTTTTGAGAAGGACCTGTATATTCCCATTAATGTTTACCTTTTTTTAGGCCACCAGGCTGACTAGGAACATGAAACTGTCTAGCTATGACTTCTTGTTTCACAGGAGTTTAAATATGAGGAAACACAAAGGCCAACTTCCCTTATTCATTCATCACAATGAGTAAAACCAAAGAATATAGTTCTGATGTGCATCAAAAGATTGTTGAGCATCACAAAATAGAAAGTGGCTGTAAGAAAATAGCTAAAGAATTGAAAATCCCCATTTTGACCATCAGGGCAATAACTAAGAAGTTACAATCAACTAAAGATGTTATGAATCTGCCAGGAAGAGGACGTGTGTCTATATTGTCTTAATGCATGGCGAGGAAGAGAGTTTGAGTGGCCAGAGACTCTTCAAGGATCACAGATGGAGAATTGCAGAGATTACTTGAGTCTTTGGGTCAGAAAGCCTATTTTAAAAAAAAATCAAACAACCCCTACATCACCACATGATGACAAGAAAAATCCTCCTCGCTCGTCCAAAAACAAACTCCAGCATATTCAGTTGTCAGAATGACTGGAACTTTAAACGGCACAGGGTTCTGTGGTCAGATGAAACTAAAAAAAGAGCTTTTTGGCAGCAAACATGATAGATGGGTTTGGTGCACACAAGGATAAAGAGTACCCCATGTGTACAATTTAATTTACCGTTGGATCTTTAATGTTGTGGGCATATTTTTCTGCTGGAGGTCCTGGACTTCTTGTTCAGATACATGGCATTGTGGATTCTCTCAAATATCAACAGATAAAAAATCAAAACCTGACGGCTTCTGCAAGAAATCTTATAATGGGCCATGTTTGGATCTTCCA
>NW_027508706.1:1032500-1045000 GCF_051911475.1 Siphateles boraxobius | reverse complement strand
TAAGATAGATAGGTAAGATAGATAGATAGGTAAGATAGATAGGTAAGATAGATAGATAGATAGATAGATAGGTAAGATAGATAGGTAAGATAGATAGATAGGTAAGATAGATAGGTAAGATAGATAGATAGGTAAGACAGATAGGTAAGATAGATAGATAGGTAAGATAGATATGTAAGATAGATAGATAGATAGGTAAGATAGATAGATAGGTAAGATAGATAGGTAGATAGATAGATAGATAGATAGATAGGTAAGATAGATAGATAGATAGATACATTATTGGTAAGATAGATAGATAGGTAAGATAGATATGTAAGATAGATAGATAGATAGGTAAGATAGATAGATAGGTAAGATAGATAGGTAAGATAGATAGATAGATAGATAGATAGATAGATAGATAGATAGATAGATACATTATTGGTAAGATAGATAGATAGGTAAGATAGATATGTAAGATAGATAGATAGATAGGTAAGATAGATAGATAGGTAAGATAGATAGGTAAGATAGATAGATAGATAGATAGATAGATAGATAGATAGATAGATAGATAGGTAAGATAGATAGGTAAGATAGATAGATAGGTAAGATAGATAGGTAAGATAGATAGATAGGTAAGACAGATAGGTAAGATAGATAGATAGGTAAGATAGATATGTAAGATAGATAGATAGATAGGTAAGATAGATAGATAGGTAAGATAGACAGATAGATAGGTAAGATAGATAGGTAAGATAGATAGATAGGTAAGACAGATAGGTAAGATAGATAGATAGGTAAGATAGATATGTAAGATAGATAGATAGATAGGTAAGATAGATAGATAGGTAAGATAGACAGATAGATAGGTAAGATAGATAGATAGATAGGTAAGATAGATAGATAGATAGATAGGTAAGATAGATAGGTAGATAGATAGATAGATAGATAGATAGATAGATAGGTAAGATAGATAGATAGATAGATAGATAGGTAAGATAGATAGATAGGTAAGATAGATATGTAAGATAGATAGATAGATAGGTAAGATAGATAGATAGGTAAGATAGATAGATAGATAGATAGATAGGTAAGATAGATAGGTAAGATAGATAGGTAAGATAGATAGATAGGTAAGACAGATAGGTAAGATAGATAGATAGGTAAGATAGATATGTAAGATAGATAGATAGATAGGTAAGATAGATAGATAGGTAAGATAGATAGATAGATAGGTAAGATAGATAGATAGATAGGTAAGATAGATATGTAAGATAGATAGATAGGTAAGATAGATAGATAGGTAAGATAGATAGGTAAGATAGATAGATAGGTAAGATAGATAGGTAAGATAGATAGATAGGTAAGACAGATAGGTAAGATAGATAGATAGGTAAGATAGATATGTAAGATAGATAGATAGATAGGTAAGATAGATAGATAGGTAAGATAGATAGATAGATAGGTAAGATAGATAGATAGATAGATAGATAGATAGGTAAGATAGATAGATAGGTAAGATAGATATGTAAGATAGATAGATAGATAGGTAAGATAGATAGATAGATAGGTAAGATAGATAGATAGATAGATAGATAGGTAAGATAGATAGATAGATAGATAGATAGATAGATAGATAGATAGATAGGTAAGATAGATAGGTAAGATAGATAGATAGGTAAGATAGATAGGTAAGATAGATAGATAGGTAAGACAGATAGGTAAGATAGATAGATAGGTAAGATAGATATGTAAGATAGATAGATAGATAGGTAAGATAGATAGATAGGTAAGATAGATAGGTAGATAGATAGATAGATAGATAGGTAAGATAGATAGATAGATAGATAGATACATTATTGGTAAGATAGATAGATAGGTAAGATAGATATGTAAGATAGATAGATAGATAGGTAAGATAGATAGATAGGTAAGATAGATAGGTAAGATAGATAGATAGATAGATAGATAGATAGATAGATAGATAGATAGGTAAGATAGATAGGTAAGATAGATAGATAGGTAAGATAGATAGGTAAGATAGATAGATAGGTAAGACAGATAGGTAAGATAGATAGATAGGTAAGATAGATATGTAAGATAGATAGATAGATAGGTAAGATAGATAGATAGGTAAGATAGACAGATAGATAGGTAAGATAGATAGATAGATAGGTAAGATAGATAGATAGATAGATAGGTAAGATAGATAGGTAGATAGATAGATAGATAGATAGATAGATAGGTAAGATAGATAGATAGATAGATAGATAGATAGATAGATAGATAGATAGATAGATAGATAGATAGATAGATAGATAGATAGATAGATAGGTAAGATAGATAGATAGGTAAGATAGATATGTAAGATAGATAGATAGATAGGTAAGATAGATAGATAGGTAAGATAGATAGATAGATAGATAGATAGGTAAGATAGATAGGTAAGATAGATAGATAGGTAAGATAGATAGGTAAGATAGATAGATAGGTAAGACAGATAGGTAAGATAGATAGATAGGTAAGATAGATATGTAAGATAGATAGATAGATAGGTAAGATAGATAGATAGGTAAGATAGATAGATAGATAGGTAAGATAGATAGATAGATAGGTAAGATAGATATGTAAGATAGATAGATAGGTAAGATAGATAGATAGGTAAGATAGATAGGTAAGATAGATAGATAGGTAAGATAGATAGGTAAGATAGATAGATAGGTAAGACAGATAGGTAAGATAGATAGATAGGTAAGATAGATATGTAAGATAGATAGATAGATAGGTAAGATAGATAGATAGGTAAGATAGATAGATAGATAGGTAAGATAGATAGATAGATAGATAGATAGATAGGTAAGATAGATTGATAGGTAAGATAGATATGTAAGATAGATAGATAGATAGGTAAGATAGATAGATAGATAGGTAAGATAGATAGATAGATAGATAGATAGATAGATAGGTAAGATAGATAGATAGATAGATAGATAGATAGATAGATAGATAGATAGATAGATAGATAGATAGATAGATAGATAGGTAAGATAGATAGGTAAGATAGATAGATAGGTAAGATAGATAGGTAAGATAGATAGATAGATAGATAGATAGGTAAGATAGATAGGTAAGATAGATAGATAGGTAAGATAGATAGGTAAGATAGATAGATAGGTAAGACAGATAGGTAAGATAGATAGATAGGTAAGATAGATATGTAAGATAGATAGATAGATAGGTAAGATAGATAGATAGGTAAGATAGATAGGTAGATAGATAGGTAAGATAGATAGATAGATAGATACATTATTGGTAAGATAGATAGATAGGTAAGATAGATATGTAAGATAGATAGATAGATAGGTAAGATAGATAGATAGGTAAGATAGATAGGTAAGATAGATAGATAGATAGATAGATAGATAGGTAAGATAGATAGGTAAGATAGATAGATAGGTAAGATAGATAGGTAAGATAGATAGATAGGTAAGACAGATAGGTAAGATAGATAGATAGGTAAGATAGATATGTAAGATAGATAGATAGATAGGTAAGATAGATAGATAGGTAAGATAGACAGATAGATAGGTAAGATAGATAGATAGATAGGTAAGATAGATAGATAGATAGATAGGTAAGATAGATAGGTAGATAGATAGATAGATAGATAGATAGATAGGTAAGATAGATAGATAGATAGATAGATAGATAGATAGATAGATAGATGGATAGATAGATAGATAGATAGATAGATAGGTAAGATAGATAGATAGGTAAGATAGATATGTAAGATAGATAGATAGATAGGTAAGATAGATAGATAGGTAAGATAGATAGGTAAGATAGATAGATAGATAGATAGATAGATAGGTAAGATAGATAGGTAAGATAGATAGATAGGTAAGATAGATAGGTAAGATAGATAGATAGGTAAGACAGATAGGTAAGATAGATAGATAGGTAAGATAGATATGTAAGATAGATAGATAGATAGGTAAGATAGATAGATAGGTAAGATAGATAGATAGATAGGTAAGATAGATAGATAGATAGGTAAGATAGATAGATAGATAGATAGATAGGTAAGATAGATAGATAGGTAAGATAGATATGTAAGATAGATAGATAGATAGGTAAGATAGATATATATATATAGGTAAGATAGATAGATAGATAGGTAAGATAGATAGATAGATAGATAGATAGATAGGTAAGATAGATAGGTAGATAGATAGATAGATAGATAGATAGATAGATAGATAGATAGATAGATAGGTAAGATAGATAGATAGATAGATAGGTAAGATAGATAGATAGGTAAGATAGATATGTAAGATAGGTAAGATAGATAGATAGATAGATAGATAGATAGATAGATAGATAGATAGATAGATAGATAGATAGATAGATAGATAGATAGATAGGTAAGATAGATAGATAGGTAAGATAGATAGGTAAGATAGATAGATAGATAGGTAAGATAGATAGATAGATAGGTAAGATAGATATATAGATAGGTAAGATAGATAGATAAATAGGTAAGATAGATAGATAGGTAAGATAAATAGATAGATAGATAGATAGATAGATAAGTAAGATAGATAGATAGAATTTGGCATTCAAGTGTAAAAAAGATTAAAAAATGTTTTCCTTTTGTTTAAAAGCAGAGGCTCTGTTCTTTCTCTTAAAATATTCCATATTCAGATATTCATTCAACAAAATATTCTGAGGACCATGAAAGTTTTGTGAAAATGATCAAAATGCTATAAAAAAAAATGCTGGCAGGTAAAGAGTTAAACAACATTTTGATTGTTTGTTTGTTTTTACCTACGTTAATTCAGATGTATTACACAGTTTATTTATTTATTTATTTATGTGTTTGTTAGTTAGTTAGTTGCAAGACCGTTTATAATGAAATAGTGACGGCTATAAATAAAGACAAAAACAAGAAACTAACTAACCAAATGAACATGGAGACCAGTTACACAACCTAACATTCATTCCTTTATCCACTCATATAAAAATTGTACCCTAAAATGTGTCAATTTGTACTTTTTTTTGCACTTTATTCCTGTGAGTTTTCTTTTCCCCTTTTCATTCTGTTTTCAAGCTTTAAAGTTTCATTCCTCATCCCGACCTGTCATAACAGCCACGCGAGACGACATTATCTCGCTAACCTTGTAGCTCAAACACGCCGCGTCTGCTCCTTCCTGAGTGACAGCAAATATGTGTGAAAGAAGTTGTGTCTCCTGAAGACTATTTCCCTGACAGTGATGCAGCACGCGGCGTCGGGCAGGTCTTCACCCGGGTCCTTTAGAAGATGACCTCTGACAAACACATACATCAAGGTCCGACCTCGCGTCCCACAGCGCAGAAAGTTACAGGACAGACATTCTGTCATTCAGAACGTCAGTAATGGGCCATTTAATGTGTCATCTGCTATTGTTGCATTTTTCATGTTTTCACAAACACAAATAACATGTCATGCAAGTGACTGACAAGTGGCGAAACAATTCTCATGTGCATGTGGCGAGAAAACTAAAGTTTATGAGATATATGACAACGTGTCAGGCCTGCAATAGCTGAAGGGTGCCATCATCCCTGAGGTAAACTTTCTCAAACTTTGCCTTTTTACTTTCCTCCGGAGGAGATGTCGAGCTAAACTCTCTGAAGTGCTGCTTTTGGAGAAGTTTTAGAGTTTCTCCGCACAGGAGATGAGGAAGATTTACTCGCATGCTTTTAGAAAAAAAAGTGTCAATGCGTTACATTTGTGCAAACCAAAACTAGGAAAGAATGAGAAGTGAAAAACAGAGACAAGGTGAAAGACAATTCTGGGATCAGAGTTTGTTTATATATATATATATATATATATATATATATATATATATATATATATATATATATATATATGTATATAATCATGATTAATCGCATCCAAAATAAAAATGTGTTTATATAATATATGTGGGTGTACTGTGTATATATATATATATTAGTGCAACATGTTAGTATATAGTATTAGTTATAATAAAATAAATTATTATTCTATTGACCACTAACCCCCCCCCCCCCCACCCCCCCCCCCCCCCCCACCCTTAATTTCCCATCCTGTCTACTATCCCAACTAAGAATTCAAATTACAAGAAAAAAGGCCAAAAAACGATAGAAGTCTTTGAAAGTGCAATCGACCATCAGGCGCATCTGCCACTGTAACTCTGATGAGGAGAACGAGACGTCAATGACTGACACATTATCACACTGCAATGAGAAACACATGAAGAAGACAAAGTTAAAACGAGTAGATGAGAGAAAACAAGAAGTGGAAGAAAAGCAGGGGATGAGGAGGAGAAAGATCAGGGTTTGCGTCAGGTACTAAAGAGCTTATTGTTCAAGACTGAGTAGTCGATTGTGAAATGACAAGCATGACGGTGAAAGGATTGGTCTGTCGATTCCAATTGTGTGGCAGGACTAGAAATGGAGCTGAGTTTGAGAAAAATCAGGACTGACTTGAAAGAGTCATGCTGGATGAGACAGAGGCTTGAAAATGATATTAACCCCCATTTACAAAACCACAGGAGCATGCTGGGACTGGCTGGGCTGAGCCTGTGTGTGTCCGGGTGTTGATTCATCGGTGTATTTAAACCGTATATTTCCAGTGGAAACAGGTGGGAATGGAAACAGAAGGTCAAGACATATTTAAACAGTGTGTGTGTGTGTGTGTGTGTGTGCATACTGTACATAGTCTTGCAGAACAAAAATATGACTATGACCATAAAGACTGTCCCACATTGCAGTTATTTTGACCAAGAACCATCCACATAAGGGGCTTTCACACAAGAGGAACATTTTCATTGTTCATATATCTAGGCGGAAAAACTCACTTTTTTGTGTGTTCGCACCAAATGAACGGGACCGATTTTAGCTATAGGAACGCCTAAATTAGACTTCATAGTAGTGTCTAACCATAGACTGTGTGAAAAAATATGGTCGCAGTGTCCATGATGTCACCCATAGTGTTTCTGAGGAGCATTTTTGAAGCCCAAAGTGGGCGGAGCCGGCCGTCGCCATCTTGGCAGGGCGTCACCGCGCGTCACTCCCAGATAACCGAAAATGTGCAGCGAGGCGGATTAGCTGACGTGATGCTAACAGACAGCAGACACACGCTAGTAGTGACAGCAGCGCAATCCACCTGTCACTCAACTGGCCACGCCCTTAATTATACAGAACTTTAAGGCTTAATATAATTTAAACGGATGAGTTAAAAAAAATCCACCACCCTCACAGGTGTCATGAAGAGCAAAATTAGCTATATGGACCAAACCCCTGTATAGCCCCTATATAACATTATTTTCTGCTGTACAATTGGGTATATTAACATGGGATATGGGATTGACTCTCTTTTGTAGCCTGTCTCTAGTGGCCAGTCGATGAATTGCAGTGTATGTCACTTCCGTGTTGGATTCAAGAGAGAGACGGGAAGGTTGCTGCTTGTGTCTAACCCAGCACATTAGAAACTACCAATGATGTAAGTTTAAGTTGTTTGGCTGAACGCATGCCATGCAAAAGACTGGCATAGGCCATTTATAAAAGGCAATGCAAACACACAGATTACATATACTTACTCCACGAACATGGAAAACAGTGATAGATGGACCGAAGTCCAGGCACTTCTCAGTGGTGCCCCTAGGCACTGCCCGGCTGATGCCCTGTAGTGGATTCACACATACATGAGCGTTGCGAGGCAGTTTCACGCAAAACCGCACAGCACACTCCCAGAATCTGTGTGGTGTATTTGCACTAGCCTATCGCGGAGCAGAGCGAGCGTTTTCAGTTCATATAGAGGTTTAGCTTCACGCTCACCCGCGAGTTTAAAGCTCAACTTCCATTGAAACACGTGCTCTGCTCCGTGCCACTGGACACACTAGTGTAATATGGGCGTTGAAATGAAACACGCGTGCTCATGCAGTAGTGTGAATCTGGCGGTAGTCCAGATTGCGCGTCCACCAAAAAAAACAAAAAAACGTATAAAATAATGAAAATAATAAACTTTCAACAAAATATTCAGGGAATTTTGAACATAATGATGAAAGGGTATATTATAGGCCTAGGCTAGAAATATGCTTGAGAATGAATCGCTTGTTTTAAAAGAGAAAAACATATTTGCGTGGTGCCGCTGGGCACTTCCCTGATTGCCCATATGGTTAATCCGCTAATGTTCGGAGTTCCTACAGGTGGTGCAAATACAACCAGGAAAATTACTCAGGGGAAAATGAGTTCTTGGGAACCGCCCTGGGGCCTCATTTATAACCGTTGCGTACGCACAAAACAGGCCCTGAAAGAGGCGTACGCCACTTACGACGCATAAGTTGTGATTTATAAAAACAAACTTGACGGGAAAATGTGCGAACCTGCACGCAAACTCTGACCCAAGCGTACGAACATTTTGGAGATGGAGCAGTTTGGCGACACGATGGTGAGCTGGAGTTAAATGTCTTTTTGGTTACTTTTAGACAGAAAATCTAAAGAAAATTATACATATACAGAAAGATATATAAATATAATTTCACAAACCAAGCCTATCACATGAAGCAAACACCCATCCCTTCTTATTTAATGTTCGCGCCAGCGAGCGCGTTTGGCTGTTTAGTGGAACTGACGCATAGCATAACGCATCTAAAACCGTAAATCTTCATTATAAGTCCTACTCATAAATGCAGTTCATGATCACAATAACAGTTTAAATAAATAAAACAATGATTTAAACTTTGTTTTACTTCTGTTGTAAAGATTTAGATTAAATATGCCATTCTGATTAATGGAGTTAAACACTTAAATTACATGAAATCATAACTGAGAAGTTACAACATTTTTTATATTCAATAAAAAGAAATATTTGTTGTGGATGCAATGCTTTCGAACACTTTTCCTCTGGCATCCTGTGTTTTAATGTTTTAACTACAGAGATAATTGTTATCACGATAATAGCAGATTGTCTGAGAAAATCGTTTCGTGCAAATAATGCACAACAAGGTCTATCTGTTTCCATTAAAAGCATAAATCAATTAAAAATACTCTTTGGGCAGTGGAAAAGATTAAGAAAAACTTTCTCCGAAATGTATTCTATACTACTTGATTTATTTATTCAAAAACAAGGCAAGGATAGGCTACTAGTTTGTATTAATGTAACTAATGTGACAGCACAGCCGCATTTCATATTTTCCTAATGTCTTGTACCGTTAAACATGTTATCACGTGGATATATAATCATATGCAAATGATATGCAGATGAGGATATGCATAGTAAAACTAGGCGTTGTAAGCTCCATATATGGTTGTTTCGGGGAGGAGACGCATGTGCGCACAATCTTCCACTAACTGGGATTTATAAAGTGAATTCTGCGCAGGTTCTGGCGTACGCACGGTTTTATAAGTCTGAATATTTTTTTGCGTACGCCATTTTTAGCTTTCTGGCGCACGTACACTTTTAGTTAGGATCCTACGCACAGTTTTATAAATGAGGCCCCTGGTGTCTAGTTCCTATAACTGTGTTCCTATAACTACACGGTGTGAAAGCCCCTTTAGACAGGAAAAGATCTTCGAATGACATGCAAATTGACCTATTTCCTTTTAATGACATTCCGGATATACTTTATGTGGAAACCAGAAATTACAGGTAAGCAAGGACATCTGGACTGATGAAAACAATTACGTCTTGAATCCAGAATAATTCTTAAAGTCAGCCGATCGGATTGGAGTAGTTCGGTTCGAGAAAGCTCTGGCTATTTTTGTGTGCAAGGATACACCAGGGGCGTCTGTGGCTAAGACTAAAATGAGTGTTTTTATCAGCTTACCCATCAATCTCCCCATCATGTGTCGTGGGGTGTGCTGGTCATCCAGGCTCTCTCCGGGATACAGCGACTGAGAGATCCGCCTCTCATGTTCATCTCGTGGAGAGTTCAGAGACACACTCGGGCTACTCGGAGACTCCTGGAGAGAAAGAGGGAAAATATATATATATACATCAAAATATACTGGCTTTGTCATCTTTCAGATGCTTTATTTCTCTTCTCCCTTTAGGAAATAGTTGTTCTTGCTATAGGCACAATTGTCAGAAAGTCAGATGCAAGCCTAATGTAAACAAAACGTCAAAGTAAATTGAATAAAACAGTTTTTCTTGTGCAATTGTCACAAAATTGTCAAATGCAAGCCTAGAATGTAAACAAAACAAACAAAACAACAAAACAAAAAATAATTTAAAAAAATTGAATATAAAACAGTTTTTCTTGCTTTAAGCACAATTGTCACACAATTTTCAAATGCAGGCCTAAAATGTAAAGAGAACAAAAACACAATTGTCACATGTTGTCAGATGCATGCCTCAAACAATACGAACAAAACAAAATTCAAAACAAAGCTAAAACTTTTTCTTCTTTTTTCTTGATTGAAGTGCAATTGTCCCAAAATGTTGCCCGATGCTCATCTAAAACAATGCAAACAAACAAAACACAACAAATCTCAAAACAAAACAAAACTTAAAACAACAAAAAATACTTGTATGAAACAATGCAAAAAAAAAAAAAAAAACGCAAATCAATAAAACGCAACGCAAAACACAAAGTCAGATGCATGACTTTTGTGAGCAAAACAAAACTGCAAAAGTCAAATAAAGTAATGATCTGAAGCCAGACATCAGTAGTCCAGCACATCTCAGCTTGTCACCGTCTCCAGCACGGATAGAGCTGTTACTCTCAGGTCCTGTATGAGCTATCATGTTCGTATAGTGTTATACACGTTCCCCATGGGACCGCATTGATCGGGAGAAGGTTTCACTTCCTCCCACAGGAACTTGTCCTGAATGAGGCTGTGTGGAGAAGGAGGGTCGGCAGGAACTGTTTCCCATGATTCTCAGCACCTGCGCTCCTGTCTACTAGGAAGATCCACATGTCAGTGTTTTTAGACACAGCTCTCGGGATCTGGAGACAAACCTCAAGGGAACCATGGGAAGGCTTTTTATGAATCCATCATTAGATTCCCAACAGAATGTACCCTACGTCCTGCATCTCTTTCTGTAGGCCTGTGCTTATTTATTTATTTATTTATTTATAAACACAAAGGGATCTGACAGTTGTTAGCACTACGATAGCAGTGGATTTCCACTCTCAATCTACCAAGATAAATAGTGTTTTGCATTGGTGATCTGTAAGCAAAACAGATAGTTAAACTGTTTTCAAATTCTGAAGAAACTATATGTGTTTCTTAACCTGGGAAAATGTTATGCTAGTTATCAATGCTATGCTAATGTCATTACAACAGGATCCAGGGATGACAGTTTTGCACTTTCAGTTCCATCGTCCTGATGTCAATGGATTTTTTAATAGGTTTTCGAATTAATTACTGAAATAAGGTCTGTGTTGAACACAAGCTCAAGATATTTTCACATTTTATTTCACAACATAAAACACATCAATAATACCCCATAATGTTTTTTTCCCCAAAGCTTTTACTGGTCTTGAAAAAGGCAGTTGCTAAATGAAACTACAGCGGTTGTTTTGTATTAGACATCATTAAAGAAAAACTAATCTACACACAGCCTCATTGTGTTATCATCAAGCTCTTAAAACTATTCAACAACATTTCAGGAGAATGCTTTTATATAATGACAGAAAAGGTTGTCAGAAGCTTGGTGATGGTGACACTGGAGTCATGTGACCGAGGTGTAGTTGGTTTATAGCCCACGTTTGGCTTTTTTCTTCTGGTCATTGTATTTAGACTTAAAAAAAAAAAAAAAGTTATGTTAACTTACAAACACTACCATGATGAAAAAAACGTGTGAGAATCAGAAACTTTTGTAGGTCACAGAGCTTATTTTCTGCAATGATCCTAAACCATTGGTGATGATAACTTCCAGGTCAGCCTACACTAGGGATGGGCATGATTAATCGACGATCGATTATTGATCATTAAGAATTTCGTCGATCACGTTAATTTGTTATCGATTATCATTAAACTAATGCTGCTGCGTTGCGTAGTGTGAGTGGAAAGTGAACGTGTTCCCCGGGCTGGTTGGTCAAGTTAGCGCGGAGGTACCTGTGCATCCCGGCAACGTCAGTCCCCTCAGAGCGGGTGTTTTCAGCGGCTGGACTGAAGCCTTGTTAACACTCGACGCGTCCGCTCGAGCGCGAAGGTGAGCGCGGCAAAAATGACGTCATTGCGGTATTCGGTGTTTCACAGGCGAGCACGTCGAGTATAAACGCCTCGTCTGTTTGGGGAGGTGCGCGCGCAGTCTGTGGAGACTCGCGCTGCAGAGCCAGGCGAAGGTGTAAACGAGGCTTGACGGTCAGGTTGCGGTCGCGTCTGACCCCAGATCATGTCATCAACATGCTTATCTTTCTCACCAAAATCAGTAGACTGGTGTAGAAGTTGTATGTGAGTTACTAGTTATTTTTTATGAGGCTTTGTTAAGTAGCCTAGCCGAATTGATTGTTACAGTATGTAGGCTAATTAATCTCTCTCAC
>NW_027508706.1:975000-1027500 GCF_051911475.1 Siphateles boraxobius | reverse complement strand
TAATCGGGTGTACTTCAGCAAGAATGCTAATGAATTACAGTCTGAAATACTCATTTTGACACCGGGATTAATAAGTTACGGCGCTGACACAGCAACAATGACCACTTAATGTGTTTTAAAATATATATTTTTACTGGAAAGCCAGTAAAAAAAGACTAAACATTTACACTATTTTTTCCCCCCTCAATCGAGAAGCAGTTTTACTTTGATATACGTCACAATAGAGAAGAAAAGACTAAATATAAAGATTAAAATATTTAAAAAAAACATTTAAACAAGATATTAGATAGAGAGATAAGATAGATATTTACTTTAGAAGAAACATTGCATAAAATATTAAGACTTTCACACTGGCATAATGGCATCTTTCATACAAGTATACTTTGTCTGATGCACTGGCAGATTTTTTTAAAGCGTATATTTGAGTGAAATTGTGGGCGGGGCTTGATTTTGTCCGTGGGGAATTGATTGGATGATTGAATGGTTGTGGATTGCTATTGGCTGATCTCAAGTGAGTGACAGGTTATAGCCCCGCCCACATCATCAGAGAAGAGAAGAGATGCTGCAAGAGGAAGTTATTCTGATTCAAGATTACCACGCATTTGAATTATGATGTGCACAAATAAAATATATACACTTAATGCTAGAATATTCCATGAAAAATAAGATTGGTCAATTATGATTTCATGGTGACTTTAAAAGTAGTATTTTTGCATCACTGCAGTCAGAATGAAAGCACGACGTGAGCATGTTGCTGCTCTTACGCTGTTGCTTTGTTACTCGCTTCTTGTTCAAATAGTGTAAAACAACTTTAGATTCGGTGCTATATTCTGTTTTTCTCTCTTGCCATTTAGAGCAGATTTCATCAAATATCTACCAGGTTATTGTACACCTCCTCTGAGACAAATCTACAAAGTTCAAATAATCTGAACAAGTACCATAGAAGGAAATGAGAAGCACTTTTAAGTAAAATCCAGTTAAATAGTACTTTTGTAAAACATGAAAACACAGTGACATTTTTGGCTTGATGCAAATGCATTACTTTCGAAGAGCAGCTCTGAGCGAGGACAGCGTGCGCATTCATTACTTCCCTAAAGATTCCCAGCTGTGTGGGATAACTTTGAGGATATTTTCTTTTTCCGCAAAGAAACTGTGAATGAAAAAGTGGACCTGAAGGTCACTCGCAGTTCTTCTGTTTATGATGATGATGATGATGATGATGCCGATGATGCGTGTGTTATATGAAAATTCACAATGAAAACGTTATTTTTATTGACACACAAAATCATTAATACTATGAATAATGTGTTGTAGCTCAATAGCCGTGTTTCCAGTCGAAACTGACTTTCAGACAGCGAGTGTTTGAACGCCTTCTGTTTGTGATCTGATGTGGATTCTGATCTCCGGATAAGGCAGAAATATTCATATGCGATGCTAAAGACTAACCGTTGCCATAGTTAACATGGTAAATACATCCACTTAAAGATATAGGCTATCACAATCGTGCATTTATTTTATGTGTCAGTACGTCTCGTCTCTTTATACCTGACTGTCTGATTTCCATATTTAGATCCGCATCTGTCATAAAATAAAGCCAGTTTCTCTGACTGAAAATATAACTGTATTGTGACTGTTGTGCTAAAGCTCCTCAGGTCGTATTTTTGGAGGAAAATATGTAGAAATTATCGTTCGTTTTTTTAAAATGTGATGAAAAATGCAACAACAAATAAACAGAAACGGACACGACTGAATAAGTATCTGTCCTCTTTCTTTTTTGTGAAATAACTGTAAACACCACTTCATTTCTATAGGACTAATGTGGTCTAATCTTAACATAAATACATTTATTACATTATTTATGCTTTTATTATGTTCGTTTTGCGATCTCACTAGTTTCCAGTCATTTCTACATGGTTAGTTTAGAAATCTATATGGAAAAGTGGCTACTGATATTTGTTACACACATCGTCAATCCTTTGACATTCGACACCAAAGCTTTTTGAGTGTAGTACATCTAAACGTACAGAAAGTTCAAAGGTCATGTCTACTTCTGCCTCAAACACGTCTCGACTCATCCGCAATGACGCCGCGACGTCACAAGCCAGTTTACCAGCACACTACAGCCGTGGAAAACTAATTAAACACACTCGATCCGGGGAAATGTATTAATTTCTCATTTTAATAATCCAACTTTATGAGGAGAAACATACGCTTGCAATTACCCACAATCCTCAGAGGCTGTCTTCCAGCACTCTGTTGAACTTTGATAACGTTTTGTAATAAAAACATTAAATGTAATAAACACTTAAACTGAAAAGTTTTTTTGTTACTTTTTTTTTTACTTGTTCATAGTTTTACTGCAACGGGGTAACGGGAAAACTGCCAAGAAACAATGATAAGTATTTTAAGAAATTAATTGAATTCAAACGACTGCAAGAATCGTAATTGCCTGAGAACGTATGAGCTTATATTAATAGAAACGGAAAGCCATCGATTGGAATCGCTCAGCCTCAATTATTGAACTGAAGAAAACGCAATGACCAATAATACATTACATGATTATCTGGGTCAAGACGATCCCTTATGAAGAACATCACTGCTGCAATTACCAGAGGCAGTGTGATATCCCAGATCCTCAGCGTGAAACCCCGGAGCGGATGATTATTAAACCCTTCATTTACAGTTTGAGACTCTGAATCTACTGTAATTGTGACAAAATCAGGTCAGTCTCCCCACGCCAGGCCTTGACAGCCTCCTCTATGAGCCGGAAGAGCGAGTGCCTTCAGCTGGAGGAACATACTTTACAGATGTAAAAGCTGCAGACACAAAGACTGTTTCAAAAGGCAGGCGGAAACATTATGCATCATATATCAGAAAACTCTCATTAGTGTTTGTACATAATATTTAGCTGGATGGTTTTACACACACTGAAATGTATAATATGGACATAGTAGTATGCACAACTTAGAAACATAAAACAACTTTTTATTATTTGTGTTTGTACCTTTACATTTGTATAGATACATTTGTATAATTCCATTTTACAATTATATAAATGTTTCTCAGGTCGTACTCTATATCTAAATAACAGGGGTATGCTAATATTAATTATGCACTGCATGTTATTTATTTATTTGTTTGTTAGAATTAGGTTTTATTTTTATTCAAGTTTTTTGAGTTTAAGTTAATCATATAGCATTAATATTTTATCTTATTTCAATTAATGAAAACGTATTTACCAATTTTTATCATGTTTTTTTATTTATTTATTTTGACATCCATTAGTTAGATTTGTCTCAATTAATTCTGTAAATACATTTAGCCTCTTTCATACAGTCACACAAACATTTCCATCCCAAGCACCAGGACTGCATTTTGTAAAGCGGACACACACACACACACACACACACACACACACACGCCAGCGGACAGTGATGGATCTTATTCATTTTAATGCTGGCCTCTGTTTTCCTGCATTCGCTCTCTGTCGATAGCAAACTGCCGTCTGTCACAGAGAGCAGGGCCGTCGTCCCCGACACACACTCACTACCCATCATTCTCCTCTTCTTTACACTTACACTGATCTATCCATCTCTCTTTCCTTATTTCAGCTTTCCCTCTCTCTCTGAAAGCCGTATCAAAGAGCGATTTGTACTGTGTTTTACCATCCGGCTGTGCTGTGAAGCTGATGAGGATGATGAAAGCAACCGACCTCATCCTCATCTTCATCATCGTCTTCATCCTCATCTTCATCCTCATCTTCATCATCCTCGTCCTCATCTTCATCATCATCATCATCTTCATCATCCTCATCTTCATCATCATCCTCATCCTAAACCTCATCTTCATCATCATCCCACATCCTCAACCTCATCATTATCCTCATCTTCATCATCATCCTCAACCTCATCTTCATCATCATCTTCATCCTCAACCTCATCTTCATCCTCATCTTCATCATCATCCTCAACCTCGTCCTCATCTTCATCATCCTCGTCCTCATCTTCATCTTCATCCTCAACCTCATCTTCATCCTCATCATAATCCTCATCTTCATCATCATCCTCATCTTCATCCTCATCTTCATCTTCGTCCTCATCTTCATCCTCATCCTCATCTTCATCCTCAACCTCATCTTCATCCTCATCATTATCCTCATCTTCATCTTCATCATCATCCTCATCTTCATCATCCTCATCATCATCCTCATCATCTTCATCCTCATCATTATCCTCATCTTCATCATCATCCTCATCTTCAACCTCATCCTCATCTTCATCATCCTCATCTTCATCATCATCCTCATCATTATCCTCATCTTCATCATTATCGTCATCTTCATCTTCAACCTCATCCTCAACCTCATCTTCATCATCATCCTCAACCTCATCTTCATCATTATCCTCAACTTCATCTTCAACCTCATCATCAACCTCATCATCATCCTCATCGTCATCCTCATCATCATCCTCATCATCTTCATCCTCATCATTATCCTCATCTTCATCCTCATCATCATCCTCATCTTCAACCTCATCCTCATCTTCATCATCATCCCCATCTTCATCCTCATCATTATCCTCATCTTCATCATTATCGTCATCTTCAACCTCATCCTCAACCTCATCCTCATCTTCATCCTCAACCTCATCTTCATCCTCATCTTCATCATTATCCTCAACTTCATCTTCAACCTCATCATCAACCTCATCTTCATCATCATCCTCATCTTCATCCTCATCATCATCCTCATCATCATCCTCATCATTATCCTCATGTTCTTCATCCTCATCTTCATCATCCTCAACTTCATCATCCTCATCATTATCCTCATCTTCAACCTCATCCTCAACCTCATCTTCATCATCATCGTCATCATTATCCTCATCATCATCCTCATCTTCATCATCCTCATCTTCATCATCATCATTATCCTCATCTTCATCATCATCCTCATCTTCATCATCATCCTCATCTTCATCATCATCCTCATCTTCATCATCATCATTATCCTCATCTTCATCCTCATGCTCATCCCCATCTTCATCATCATCATCATCCTCATCTTCATCATCCTCATCTTCATCAGACAGACAGGTAAGAGAGAGCTTGAGCCGGGGCGTTTCGGCGGGCGACGGGTGACCTCGTATAGGAAGTGTGTGTGAAGGGATAGGATCTCAGCGTGATCTCAAGGCTCCAGCAGAAACACAACACACACACACTAATAAAGACTGATCTGAGCTCAGCAGTGTGTCTGCTGTGGGCCGCTGCGTATTTTGGGGGTGTTTCTGTGTGTACATCCGTGAATGACCACAAAAGACATAATTTTTATGTTTTTTGACTTTGTACAAAAAAAAACACAAAGAAAAAAAATTATTTTGAAAAATTTTGGAAACAATTGGCCCAATAAATGACTTTCCAAATAATTATCCCCATAAAAAAGCTGCATTGTACTAATCATAGCTAAAGGTATTTACTTAAAATTAAAAACGTATATTCACCGAACATATTTAGTTGTGCTCAAAGTTAAAGTGAAAAATCTGTGTTGGCTTAAAGTCCTACATCCAGTAAAAAGTAACACAGATATTCATCAGGTTTCCCGACGTTAGAGAGAGTGTTGAGCACTGAGATTATTCTCCAAAGTGTTGCTCTGCTCCAAAGAAGCAAATAGTTTTATTCCTCATGTCATATATGTGACCCTGGATCACAAAACCCGTCACAAGTCGCACGGGTATATTTGTGGCAATAGCCAACGATACATAGTATGGGTCAAAATTATCAATTTTTCTTTGATGCTAAAAATCATCAAAAGTGAAATATCTGCATGTTCCATGAAGATATTTTCTAAATTTCCAACCATAAGTATATAAAACCTTGTTTTTCTGAGCGAATGCAGCACAGACGAACATAAATGATCAACTTTAAAGGCGATTTTCTCAATGTTTAGATTTGTATTGCACCCTCAGATTCCAGATTTTCAAATAGTTGAATCTCAGACAAATATTGTCCTATCCTAACAAACCACACATCAATGGAAAGCTTATTTATTCAGCATTCAGATGATTTATACATCTCAATTAAAAAAAAAAAGACGCTTGTGACTGGTTTTGTGGTCCAGGGTCACATATGTCTAAAATACTGTTTGATGGAGTTGAGATGTAACTGGTGTGATATGTGTGAATACAGTGTTGTTAGATTGCATTTGGCATCAGCCTCTTTCGGGTCTTTGAATATCAAACATCAAGCTTGTGATTTTCTTAATCATCCATTCATTTTTTTTATCGCTCGTGTCAGTAACTTTAAGCAGTCCTGAAAAGCTTAATATATTTACATTCCACACAATAAATGATAAAGAAAAATCTACATGACACAAGTCTCTTCCATATTGTATAATTAAGTAACTTCTGTTCTGTCACTTGCCAGATGTGATTCAGGGGAACTTTGTCATTAATGTTACTAATGTAATTGCTGTAATTACTGTTTTTACTGTATTATTGATCAGTTAAGTATGGAAGGTTGTTTACGCCACAGAATAAAACATTTTAAAAGATAATTGCGACTTTTTATCTCACAATTGCGGGATTTGCTATGAAACAATTCTGTAAACTAGCAATTGTGAGAAAAAAAGTCAGAATTGTGAGATAAAAAGTCGCAATTACCTTTTTTATTGTTTATTCTGTGGCAGAAACAAGCTTACATAAACAAGTGCAGCCTTGGTGAGCAGAAGAGACTTAAAAAAATAATAATAATTAAAAAAAAAACATTTTAAAAATTCTCACGAACCCAAACTTTTGAATGCTTGTGTGTGTGTGTATTTAAATGTCTGAAAAATAAAATACACAGTATGTGGTTGGAAACACTTGTGAACAGTTGTGAAATATGACAAGCACTGATCTAGTCGCTCTCGGGTCACTGATTTGAATTTATCGTAGATTATGACACATTGTAATCAGCGCTGTGATCGAAGAGTTAATGCCTTAACAGTGTTTACAGTGTAAACACCAGTGAGTAGCAGGTTGACTCTTATAAATCTTTTAAAGAATTGATCAAAAAGATCAGATAGTGAGTCTCCTGCCTCTCCTTTAGAGTTTCAGCATCATAAATTCAAACATTTCTCATGAAATATTTCCAAAAGCAAATGATCTGAGTTATAGTATCCACTTTTATTTTACAGCGTTATACTAGTACTGTAGGCCAACTAATGCATTATTACCGTCTATTTTTATTTCTCCCAAGAAATATTAAGAAAAATACGATCTTTAAATGAAACATAAACGAGAACTCTATTAAGTCCCGTGAGCTACGAAAGAGCAAGTTCTGAGCGATAAGGTTTTCCTCTGGGAATCATCCGTGAGTGCGGTCACACACTATCATCTCATTTCCATAAGCAGTCATCATTCTGAGTCTCATCTCCTCCGAACGCTGCGGCTTCAAAGCGCCTGTCGTATATTCTTCAGAAAGATAAGTGTTAGATTACGCTTTCTGATGTTATGACAAAAAAAAAGAGAGAGAAACACAAACACACATCCAAAGGATTGCATTTGGGAAAGAGGGGGGATGGAAAATATGGCATTTTGAGTTGATATTTGATATTTCAGACTGCCATCTGTTATCAGTACAAATCAGCATGAGCATTTCAGCGGTCAAATTGCTTTCGATCGCAATCCTCCGCTCACACCCCAGTCTCTCTCTCTCTCTCTCTCTCTCTGTCTCTGTCTCTGTCTCTCACTCTATCTCTCTGTCTCTCTCTCTCTCTCTCTCTCTCTCCCTCTCTCTCTCCTCTCTCTCTCTCTCTCTCTCTCTCTCTCTCTCTCTCTCTCTCTCTCTCTCTCTCTCTCTGTCTCTCTCTCTCTCTCTGTCTCTGTCTCTGTCTCTCACTCTATCTCTCTGTCTCTCTCTCTCTCTCTCTCTCTCTCTCTCTCTCCCTCTCTCTCTCTCTCTCTCTCTCTCTCTCTCTCTCTGTCTCTCTCTCTCTCTCTCTCTCTCTCTCTCTCTCTCTGTCTCTCTCTCTCTCACTCTATCTCTCTGTCTCTCTCTCTCTCTCTCTCTCTCTCTCTCCCTCTCTCTCTCTCTCTCTCTCTCTCTCTCTCTCTCTCTGTCTCTCTCTCTCTCTCTCTCTCTCTCTCTCTCTCTCTCT
The DNA here is from genome assembly GCF_051911475.1 of Siphateles boraxobius. NCBI lineage: Eukaryota > Metazoa > Chordata > Actinopteri > Cypriniformes > Leuciscidae > Siphateles > Siphateles boraxobius. The sequence continues at coordinate 1,019,363 of NW_027508706.1, read as the reverse complement.
GTCTCTCTCTCTCTCTGTCTCTCACTCTATCTCTCTGTCTCTCAATTCAATTCAATTCAATTCAATTGGGCTTTATTGGCATGACTGTGTAAAATAGCACAATATTGCCAAAGCAATAGTAATATATAGACATATATGTAGATACATTAAAAGTGAACAATAAAAAAAATAATAATAATAATAATAAAACATTTCAATATTATGCATAAATATATCACAATAAATAAAATAACAAAAATATATACAATAACAAAAATAAGTACAGAGAGCAGTTTAATGGGAAGAGGGTTCAGCCCTTCTCCCTCATATGATGGCAGGAAGACACATACTGCGCTGCCAGCTGAATACACTCTTCTTTCTCTCCCAAAATATAAGACAGTTTGTTTATGAGGCTCTCTTGTTGGAATTGAGGTATAATCTGTGCTATTTGTGTAAAATAAGCGTCCCTGATGTTTTTATACTTGCTGCACCCGGTGAGGAAGTGCAGCTCGTCCTCTACGACTCCATCAGTGCAGTGTGAACACAGTCTGAGCTCTCTCTCTTTCTCTCTCTCTCTCTCTCTCTCACTCTCTCTCTCTCTCTCTCTCTCTCTCTCTCTCTCTCTCTCTCTCTCTCTCTCTCTCTCTCTCTCTCTCTCTCTCACTCTCTCTCTCTCTCTCTCTCTCTCTCTCACTCTCTCTCTCTCTCTCTCTCTCTCTCTCTCTCTCTCTCTCTCTCTCTCTCTCTCTCTCTCTCTCCATCAGTGCAGTGTGAACACAGTCTGAGCTCTCTCTCTCTCTCACTCTCTCTCTCTCTCTCTCTCTCTCTCTCTCTCTCTCTCTCTCTCTCTCTCTCCATCAGTGCAGTGTGAACACAGTCTGAGCTCTCTCTCTCTCCAGCTCTGCTTGTGTCGGCCCGTCTCCACACACAGACTGTGGTCACTAATGCGATACTTTGTCAGGAGCTTTCTCTGACCATAGTTACTGATATCAGTCAGGTATGGTGCCAATTTATAATCGGACTTTATTTTGTGGAAATATTGTAATTTATTTAATTGTGTGACCTTTATCTGCCAATCGTGTATGTATTCTTCTTTGGTTATTTTCCCTATTTCTTTTACTTTTGAGTGTCTAAATTGAATTGATGAATTGAGTTGGTGTTTTTCCACTAAATATCGCATGGGGTCACTCTCTGTGTGTCCTGCCCTGTATCTGAGAGCGCAGTGATGGTAGCTCTCTGTCTGCGCATCTGATAGATGAAACCAGAACTTTACGGCTCTCTTCTGGATTTCGGAGAGGAGAAATCTCTCTCTCTCACTCTCTCTCTCTTTAAACCCTCACTGCTTTCATGTTCCATATATATATTCATGTCCATATTCAAGTTTTAAATTAGCGTTCTATTTAAAATTATTAAGTCATGATTTACAAAGTCACTGTTCTATTTAAAAGCAGTAAATTATGATTTAGTTTTAAGTCATTGTTCTATTATGATTTTACATTTTAAATCAGTGTTCTATTTAGAATTAATAAATCGTGATATACAGTTTTAAATCAGTGTTTTTTTAAGAAGTCAGTGTACTCTTTACAAGTATAGCCTAATAAATGATGATTCAAAGTTTTAAATCAGTGTTCGCTTTAGAATGATCATGATGTAGACTTTTTAAATCACAAGCTGATTATATTGTTGATCTGTCTACAGTTTTCCGGGCTTTACCTGCTGTCCTTCTTCATCATCGTTCTGGGACTGGTCTTCTACTTCTCGTCCTCCACGTACGTGGCACAGGATCCTCGCGTTTATAAACAGTTCCGCAACGCGGGAAACGCTATCACAGACACGCCCACTGTGGGGTCGCTGGAGCCTTCAGTGACCTATACGAGCCTGGGTCAGGAAATAGAGGAGGAGCCTCGTATACGAGTAGCCTGAAGGGGGCGTGGTCTCTCAAACCCAATCATCCACGGCCCGGCCCGGCAGTCTGTAGAAAAGTGAATGGTAACGATCACTGAATGATGTAATAAACCACGTAGCAAATGAGTACACTGTGATCATGAACTGTTAATAGATAGCAGTGACTTCTGTACATCTGAGTTATCAGATCCATCATGTATAGATGATTTCACCTCATTGCCTCTTTCCCCGCGGCAAATTAAGTGTTTAGAAGGATTCGTGCTGACTGTTTTGTCCAAATGCTCACTTGTGAATGTTTTACTTTCTTATACAAGCACAAAGGGTTCATTGTATCTGAAAGTTTGACAAGGTTCGTCTCACTGCAGTTTCATGAATATTTTATGTTTTAAATGATCTATCTGACGACGTCTCTGGAAAACTGCATTCTGAGTTATAAAATGCTGATTTGAGCCAGTGCCTTGCCATGTAATATTACATTTAGCCAATGAGAAATCATGATTTCTAAAAACAGCAGCGTCATCAGTATTGGACATCATGTCATGATTGCATATTGTATTATCTGCTCAAAATTATAAATATTTCCATCTACAAAAAGGGTTAAAAAAAAAGAGTGATTTTCCACCCTTTAAATATTATACTGTATTCATTTTTTATATTTGTCATCATATTGTTTATTTTGTTTTAATTCTGCCAAGAAAGGGTACATTCATTTGTATTAAATATTAAAGTATGTGTAATAGCAATTGATTGTAAACTTGTAAACTATTTTACTGCACTTGACTTTGTTTTATAAGCAGTTCATTCTTTAATTATCATCTTATTTGGATACAATCCAATACAAATACATGTGTAAAGTTTTTTTTGTCATTTAAATATCGGAAATTCTTAATGTGTTTGACTTGCTTAAAATAAAGTATATTTGTCTTAAACTCAAAAAACGTGAATGTGCCATGACTGGGAAAATGTTTTTAAGATTGCAAAACAATGGCACATCACATCATAATCAAACTTTTACTTAAAAGGGATAGTTCACCCAAAAATGACAAAATGGTATGAACTACAATTTCTCCTTCAATTAAATATTTGTGAAGACCCTGACGATCTGATGAAATATTAACCTATTGAATCTTTCTGTTTACAAAAAGACAAACTCATAATAAAACTGGTTGCACTATTTTCAATCAGTCCCCATTTACATTATGTGCAATAGGCAACTGATTAAAAACGTTTTGGGCTATTTATTTATTTATTTGATTAGCTCACCAACCAAATAAAAGATACTAAATATAGTACAAAGCTATAAAAAACATAAATAATTTCTACAACGGGAAATATAGACAGACAGTAATACTTTATTGACCCCATGGGGAACCTTACTGTATAACAGCCACATCAGAAGTAAAATGCACAAAGATTCAACTCTAACACAGAAATAACAATTACAAGACAGACCGCAGAATGAATTAGCATCACAAAAACACCGCAAATACGAAACGCGTGTTTTGTCATTGTTGCCTTATGAATATTTATTACGTAACGTTTCAAGGCGGCCTACCCGATTGGCTTGGCGAATGAAAACGCTTGCTGTGTGAATGTTAATGAGATTAAGCAGGAATGTTGGCGTGACCTCATTTATATTCATGAGCGACCTCTTCGAGATTCAGCATCACCCCATGACCTCTCTCAGGTGGTTTCTTCCTAACCTTTAACACCTGAGAGGTGTGTGCAAGCCGGGCGGTGACACCGGCACAGGTATGGCAGACCTTAGCACGACCTGGGAGTGTGAGTTGCTGGAGCAGTTCTCCTGTCTGACTGCCGCCACGGACGAAGAGCTCCATCTCAATGCCTCAGATATTACCTCGGAAAGCAGCGACAACACAACGGGCTTATTGCATTTAAGTGATGAAGTTCTCCTGGTTATATTGAGGAACTTGGACCCAGTGTCGCTGCTGAGGCTCGGCAGCACGTGCAGTTTATTGTTCCGAGTTTGTTCGTGCAACTCTCTGTGGACCACACACTTCCAGGTACAATTTGCATGGATATTGATTTTGATTTATCACAGGAAGTCAATTTTTTTTGTTTAAATTAATCAATTTACCCTTTAAGTATGGTAGGCTACTAGTGACGAATCGTCAGTGTGTTTATATAAGCGATAATTGAATCATGCATCCAACATTCGAGTCAACAGTGGTTTGAATACATTATATCACGTTCTAATATTATAAACGTGTGTCGTTTAAATGAAATTCGGACTTTAATTTAATTGATATTTACTCTCTGATACTCTGGCTATGTATTTTTATGTTTATAAATGTTATACTGATTATTTGTAACTTATGATTTGTCTCAATTCTCTATCTATTGGCTGATGTAGGCTATATTTATTTCTTTTTTTATTCTTTATGAAAGCGTGAACTGTAACTAAATGATTTTTGTAGTACAAGTTCAATTTCTTTTTTCGGCAAATCGTAACAAATGTCATCTGCAATAAAAAATAAAATAATTATAATAATAAAAAAAAAACATTCGCCAAGTTGTCATCATGTGACCTACCAGCGTCAGTTCGTTGTGGTTGTGTCGATTCACTGCCATTCATAATCCTCTCCTGTGGCCTCATGGGATAGTAAAGTGTCTGTCGTCTGCACACTTCAGAATCTCTCCGGAGGAAGTTGGTCATCCAGGTGCGTCTTGCCTACAATCTTTTTTATTAGTACTGTGAATTCGGACATGCTGCTTTTGTTGTTTTTCGCCTACTATCTATTAGGGATGTTTGCGATTTCATTCGCATCCATTATCTCCGAATTCACAGTGCTCATAAAAGAGTAGGCAAAAAGTACCCGGATGAGCTACTACTTGAAGTGTGTGCATGCAGTGGTTACTTCACTATCCCATGATTTATGAATGGCAGTGAAGCATGCAGCTGACTCTGACAGGTCACTTGATAAAGACAACGTGGCAAATGTGATGAAAATAAGCACTTCATTAATACATAATAGAGAAAGCTGGCAAAAAATGCTTTCACTTAGGTTTGTCCCAGTGTTTATCCTTGATAATTGTTCAATTATTAATAAAGCTCCAAATGCCCCACAGCTTTGAGATTAGAAGAAACAACTTGTTTTCTCTTTTAGTTGTAAAGGAATAGTTCACCCAGATATCTCAAGACATTCATACTACACACACTCATACTTTATAGAACATACATTTTTAGTGGCTGTGAAGTAAGTAGGGCCTACTATAAAACGAATACTCATAGAGTATGCATTTTCGGACGCAGCCACTTTCACATACTGTTTTTGGAAGTATGCAATTTTGTGATTTAGCCCATGACTAAGTTAGGCAAGTTACAGAGAAAACAAGAAACTGTTATAATAAGAATTTTAGCACTTCATGCTGTGAAGGAAAATAACACGCATGCCTCTAGTTTCTGTCAGGTGATCCATGCAAGAGCTGGTGGTCTGATTCTTTCATTCACCTCACGAACAAACAACGTGACTCATTCACGGTGCATTCGTTCAATCACTTCAACCAGCAAAATGCTTTCACACTTGAATGATATTTGCTCATTCTATAGTCAGTATTCAAAGGCAGGGAAGACTTGTGTAAGAAAACGAAAAATACAGTCGGTTCATGGATGTGAATGAGTCATTCGGTTAAAAGAATTGATCACTGATTAGAGCACTCTGAATATTTATTGTTTATTAATAAAAATACTAACAAAATGAAGGCTAATTTGAAGTGCCATCTAGACCAAGTATTGCAACCCATACTCAGAATTTGTCCTCAGCATTTAACCCATCCAAGTTAGTACACGCACATCAGGAGCAGTGACACACACACACACACACACACACACACACACACACACACACACACACACACACACACACACACACACACAACAACCTTTAGGGCACAACTACTCCTTTGTGGTCGTCTTTAGTATTTTAATGTTTTTTTTCACAGTACAAATTGGGTCTAAACTATATAGATGCATTTTAAATGGTTATTTATGATTGTATCCATTGCATCTTGTATTTATGAAATCTAATAACTTTATACAAACAATTTTATAACATTTTTGTAGTGTTTTACAACATTTCCCAATTTTCATTACTTCATGAAGTCTGTTTGCAAAGATGTCTCCAATTTTTGACCGTACACTAAAATCCACATTCAGCTTAATGGCAATATTACATACAAGAACATATTTAAATTAATAAATCAGTTTTATTTCCATTACATTATTAATGTAAATTTTGGGGGTTTTCTTATTTATGTTTGTATGTTGATCCGCAGGCTTCGTGAGTGACTCGTGTGCTAATCCTCTCCTACATGTTTCTCCACAGGATTCGTTTGGGGTCAGTCTGTCATATTCCCACGCCAGGTGTCCCGTAACGGCCAAAACCGCCTTCCGCTTGGTCTTTATGTGGCGATCCCTCTTCAGAAACATCCACTGTAACCGTGCGTTTCAGGAGAAGCTCTTCGTGGAGATCCCGCTCGCGCCGCACAAGTACTGGGTCCAGTGGCTCGTGCTGGAGGAAACCGTCCCGTTGCCCTCAGTGAGGCTTCCCTGCAGCGATGTGGAGAGTTTGTGGGGCATCACCACAGATTTGTTCCAGGACAAACTCCAAGGTGGGCATAATCTCAGCTGTCTCCTGAGGTTTCCATGCTTAATTCAAGCTTAACATGCTGATTTGTTTTTCTCTCTTTACCAGAGAAAACTGAAGATTGTGACGCCCTCAAATTTGAATGGAGGGAGCTGTATCATCTTGCACTGAAGCATCATGGTAGTGTGTCACTGGTCTTCCAGCACGTTCTCAGCCAACATCAAAACAAGGGTGAGATATTTGCATCCCATTTAATGAAACGTGAAAACATAATTATGTAACGAGTCGGAAAAGTAACATTTTGTCGACCAATATCCTTGTCTAGGTTTTTTTTTTTAAGTGGGGTGCTAAGGTGCCAGTGGAAATGTTCAGAGAAAGATCTATAAAAATAAATGGTAGATAAATTAAACGGATGAATAAATAAAAAAAATGTATACAAGTAAATTAGTAAATAAATGCATCTATCAGTATAGTATTGAGTAGGAAAAAATAAAATGTTGTAATTTAATGAACTAAATATTTTCCAAATAATATTTTGATTTGATTCATGTTTTTGATTGATTATCAAACTGTATTTTGAATATGCAAATACAGAAAGAAAAAGAGAAAATGATAATGGTAAACAAAAACAAAAAAAACGGTTGTAATAGTTTTTCAAAGTATAAATCGTCTTTATACAATAAACTACAGTAGTCAACATAAGTGGATCAAAATTATACATGAATTTTGAACAATACTGTTCTTGTCTTAGGACATCTTTGATTAAATGTTTTAAACCACTTCAGATTTTGACTACTGTATATAGATGCTTTTAAGTGGTAATCATTTTACTCAGTGCATGCTTATCTTGTATTTATGAAATATAATAATTTTATCTAAGGTATGTTTGATCATTTTATATATTTATCTTCTATTTGAATCTAGTTTTTCTCAAAAAAAATGATTGAATCGGTGTGAACTCGTTTGTTGATATGCCCTGTCAAATAAACTGATTCAATGAAATGAATTTAAAGGTTTAAATCAGAGATGCTCCCTTTTAGGGAACAGCTTGTGATTGGATGTAAAAACCTGTCTACTTGCATGGTCTTCAGGACACTTAATGGACAAATAAAAAGTGCAATAACCAATGTTGCTCAAGTATATTGGCATTAATATAGCTGAAGAAAAATATAGTATAATATGCAAAATATCCCCTTATCTTAATACTCTAGTTGACTGGATCCACTCCAGCACTCAAGTTTCCGCAGTGCATTTAGCAAATTGATGGTTGGCTCATGATGGCACCTATGCTGTATTGTCATCTTACTCAAAATAACATGAGGGTTTCTGGGTACTGTCGTTGACCTTTTATGTTTCCTCTCTCCTACTAAAAGTAATGGGATTTCTGAAGAAAGATGAAGTAATCTAATTTTTTTGCACTGGTGGATCACTTCAAACTGCAGTTATGGAGCCTTGATCGGAGAGTAGGAGTGTGCCACTGAGTGATGTTCCTGGTAAAGGACTGACTCATAGTTCACCCTCACCTGCTATTTCCTGTCTCTTTTAACACACTAGTATATGAAAGGCCCTGTTCTAGGCTATAGCTGTGAGCTTTGAACTGGTTGTGGTGCATCCTGGTCAGTGTCGATCTAAAGGTCTTTCAAACTTCCTCCAGTAGGTTTTTGAGTTCCTTCTGTAAAGTTACAGAAAGGTGTAATTGTACAGACTTTATAATAATATAATCATTTTTCAGTGGGGATTTCTTTAAGACTGCAAGGGAAGCTCGGCTTCCACTATAATGTTGAAAAATTAATGGTCAAATATGTACTATTGTGTTAACCTTTTATTGACTAAAAATGCATTAGAACACGATCATCATATAGCAGATCGGCTGACTCGATTTCCTTCTCATTCATTCCCAGAGTCACAGTGCATTTCCCTGTTGTAGCCGAGCGTCCGGTGAATGCAGTGGCGCTGCTTTAATCAGTTTTTTTCACTGCTTCATAACTAGACTGTGATGATTGGAGGGTCTGTTGTGAATGGAGGAGTGGGCGGGGCTGGACTGCGGGCTTCTGCGTGATGATTGGAGGGTCTGTTGTGAATGGAGGAGTGGGCGGGGCTGGACTGCGGGCTTCTGCGTGATGATTGGAGGGTCTGTTGTGAATGGAGGAGTGGGCGTGGCTGGACTCCGGGCTTCTGCGTGATGATTGGACGGTCTGTTGTGAATGGAGGAGTGGGCGGGGCTGGACTCCAGGCTTCTGCGTGATGATTGGAGGGTCTGTTGTGAATGGAGGAGTGGGTGGGGCTGGACTCCAGGCTTCTGCGTGATGATTGGAGGGTCTGTTGTGAATGGAGGAGTGGGCGGGGCTGGACTGCGGGCTTCTGCGTGATGATTGGAGGGTCTGTTGTGAATGGAGGAGTGGGCGGGGCTGGACTGCGGGCTTCTGCGTGATGATTGGAGGGTCTGTTGTGAATGGAGGAGTGGGCGTGGCTGGACTCCGGGCTTCTGCGTGATGATTGGAGGGTCTGTTGTGAATGGAGGAGTGGGCGTGGCTGGACTCCGGGCTTCTGCGTGATGATTGGAGGGTCTGTCGAAAGACTGCATCTCCTTTTGATTGACAGCGATTCTGTACTATAAAAAGTCGATAACGCTGAAGATATTTGAGCTCAGTCCCATCGCGGATTTTGCAAGTGTAGTCGAAAGACAAACTGCTGCAACCTATTTCTTGGTATTCGCTTGGCGAAATTGCTAACCAATTTTCATCATAAATTTCACAATTATACACCACATTCCTTTTTTCAGTTTAACCTAATTCCCACATTTCCTCCGAGTTTAATAATTTTTTTTAGATTGTTTGTTCATTCATTAATACAGCTTCCCCTCTTTGACAGACCAGCAGCCGCCACTGATGTATAGATATGCATTCATAAGTGTTTCTGCTTAACTAGCTTTATAATTGGCACTACTGTTGTCATTGACACCCATATCTTGTACTGGTTTTAGAGCATGCAGAGCTGGAGTCCATGTACCATCAATACGTCCAGTGTAGGTTCCAGTGGCTCTTCACATACTGGTTGTTTCGTCAGCCGACTCCGTACAACAAGCAGCTGCGCTCCATCTTCCTGCAGTGGAAGAAGCACAGCAAGAGAAAGGTGTCCACCTGGGGCGAGACGCTGTGTGACGTGCGGTACCTGGCCTCCCTGCACCCCATCACCAAAGACTACTGGAGAGGCCGATTGGCCCGGGGAAATGAGAGCCTGGGTGAGTTACTTGGTTAATATTTTATTTATATATATATATATATATATTATTTTTACTACTACTGTGTTGACACTTTATTTCTTTAATAGCATATATTTTGTGCATTTCATTTATGTTCTTGTGTATAGATTTATTTAATAGCATGTATTTATTATAGCTTTTGTATTCATACAGTGAATTTTATTGTTTTTGTTTATAATTTAATAGCATATTTATTATTTTTTGTATATAGATTTAACAACGCAAAGCTTTATTTCCATCTAGTGGTGTTTATAGATTCAATAAAGTATTTATTATTGTTTATATTTATTTATTAGCATGTATCTATTAATGGCTTAATTTAATAGAATATATTTAATTATTTATAGCTTTATTTAATTATTTATAGCTTTATTTAATAACATGACACACATACATGCATATACACGCGCACACACACACACACACACACACATATACACACACACACACGGTGGTCAAATGGCCTTTTTTTTCAATGAAATGAATGTACTATATTTGAGATCGATAATGCTTTTTTAATTTAATATTTTAAGGGGATTTTATGATGGTAAATTATATTTATGCATTAGTTATAATCCATTTATTCACTTTCCAACTTAAACTGTCATAAAACTTGAATGCTTTTGAGCACAAACTTAAGTTTGGTCTCTTTTAAAAGACGCGTGGCAGTTCATTGCTAAAGTGAGAAGTTTTAAAAAGTATACTTTGTCCACTTTTCATAAAATTATGGAATTGCAAGTTTATTACATTTTTATATGAAATGTATATTTTCCAGAACATGTTTTACTCTAAAACTGTGATAGTCAAAGTCATACATCTAAACAAGTTATTTCAAATTTGATGATGTCTTAAAAAAAAAAAAGCTTTCAGTAAGATTTTATTTGGGCGCAGTACCGAACGCTTCCATGAGATTAAATTTATTCAATGCGACACAAGGAGCACAGGTGACTTTTTATTTTTATTTTTTTTAATCTTTTTTTTTTTTGGACCATTTACCTTTTTGAATCAGGTCTATAATTTTTACATAGCAAGCTTTGTACCATTTTTGAAGTAAATTGTAAAAAAAAAAAAACATCTTTTTTTCGGTCAAAAATGCCTGAAGAACGCCAGAGGGTTAAATAAATGAAAGCCAGTCATGTGTAAAATAGTTTTCCTACCTCAGTAATGGCATATATTGGTGAACCTCTGGTGGAGAAATGGCTAGATCTTTAAACCTTTGAGGAGTGAAGCGACCTGCTGTTTTTGCTCATGTTTTCTGTTCTCAGTCGGTCTCATCTCTCTCTCGTCTGTAGATCAAATGTTACTGCTCCAGTCTCTTGAATATCATCTCATGTTCTGACTGTACTTGTTTGTTTCCATCAGGGATTCAGACTGTTGGAAACTACTTCTCCATGTGTAAGTCTCTCATGGCCTGGATCTTGGGCCGTGACTGGGGTCGACTGAAGCGAAGAAAGGTACTTCTATAGAACACATGCAGGAAGATGAACAATATATATTTTTCTTTGACATGAAGTCCTCTCTCCCTGGCGTGCATTGAGGTTTGAATACATTTGACAGGCTGTCTTTCCAGGGACTAACTTTGCTTCACACATGATTGTCCCCGTTCTATTCCACCTGATATCTCTCTTCCCCATCTTAAAAATGGCAAATTAGTTCCTCAGAGGACGTGATCTTAAATATTCCAGCAGTGCTCATCCTCTGCATTTCATTAGCCAGTGAGAATGATTTCACAGGTCACGGCGTGAGCAGACGCTCTATCTAATGGCTGCCTAAATGGATTATAGAGTCAAGTACATTGCATACAAATTCTCCCAGTATTATACACTGGTTTATAACACGTGACCATTCAAGGACATGGAAATGATCAGATAGGCTTTAAATGTAAATTTTATTTTTACCAACAGAGGTTAACTGCAGATTATCATGGTACATACAAAATGTCTATGCAAGTCTTATTTTAATTTATTTACTTTTTTGTTGTGCTTTATGAATATGCAGATGTAGGCTTGTTTGTTCCCTTATGCATGGAGTTGTTCGGGAGCAAGGTCAGTGAATGTTGCACCTGTCATCGGCAGGTTTATGAAGACACTCTGGAGGGAGTATATCTTCTGCTGAGGCGGGACATGCAGGAGACGCTCATCGAGCACGAGCACTTCTGGCAGGTGGCCAAAGTCCAGATGACCCGTGTGTGTGCGCTGGAGAAGACGGCCGCAAATTATGTCAACTGGAAAATGATTGAGACGCTCCCCTACTACAAGTCAGTCCTGCTTGAGTCCGCGCTTATGCGGTTCACTCGCCTTCTCTTCACAATACAGAGTTAGAATCGCAATGTTTATAGGGAAGGACTCATGGGAATGTTTTTTTTTTTGTGCCTTATACTGACATCAGGTATTTCCTTGAATCCTATTCTATTTGTTTTGATGTTTAGACTAATAAAAAAAAAATTCAATGAAGAAAATAAAATAAGCTAACTTTTTTTCAATGGATATAATTTGTAAGAATACAATATTTTAAAAAATATTTATACATGAAAGTTTGCTTTAACTAAAATAAATGTTAGCTTATTTAATTTAAAATAAACTTAATTTTATTATGAAATATAAATTATAAAACTATTTTTAATTGAATAAGTAACTTGTGTTAGCTTTTTATTTTAGATCAAGTTTATTTTTAATCTAAATACAGTTTAAATGAAAGTTTGCTTTAACTAAAATAAATGTTAGCTTGTTTTATTTAAACTGTATTTACATTAAAAATAAACTTGATCTAAAATAAAAAGCTAAGGCAAGTTTCTTATTCAATTAAAAATAGTTTTATAATTCTATAATTTATATTTCATAATAAAATTAAGTAACTTGTGTTAGCTTTTTATTTTAGATCAAGTTTATTTTTAATCTAAATACAGTTTAAATGAAAGTTTGCTTTAACTAAAATAAATGTTAGCTTGTTTTATTTAAACTGTATTTAGATTAAAAATAAACTTGATCTAAAATAAAAAGCTAACGCAAGTTTCTTATTCAATTAAAAATAGTTTTATAATTCTATAATTTATATTTCATAATAAAATTAAGTTTATTTAAAATTAAAATAAGCTAACTTAAGCCATTTACGCAACACTGTTTTCAACTAAAATCAGAACTTTTAATTAGTTTTGGCCGTTCATTTACACGACATCTGCGTTTGGGGGCTTAATTACAAACTTTTGAAGGAAGATTAATAACCATGCCATTATATGGTTTCTACGTCTCTGTACGCTACAAAAAATGTGAATTTGTTGAAACCGATGTAATGCGCATGTGTTTTCCGTGGACCGTATATGGGCACACAGTGTTTCTTTACAAAGTGACATCATTTTTAGTCGCTTTTGCGGATCCATGTGAACGGGTTGTTTTAACAGCATTGTCGTCTGTTAGCAGAACTTCAATGCAAATGAAAAACATTTTTGTTCTTAGTACATCGTTCCCATCGATCACTCTAGGCCGAGGGGTACTTACTGACTTTGTTTTTCTTTCTGTCTTTCTTTTTATAATTTTTAAAGGGAAATTTGTTTTGGGCAATACAGGTAAAAGCTGCATAACAAGATACTCACATCAATACCATAACAATCACACAATTGTGTCCTTTGCACCAGTTTAACAACCTTGTAGCCAGAGGAACAAAAGAGTTTTTATAGCGATTGTATCTAAACCTTGGGGTACGAAAACGCCGACCAGATGGAAGTGGTTCGAATTCTGGATCAAACGCATGAGAAGGGTCCAAAGTCATTTTCCTCGCCTGTTTAAAAATAATTGTTAAATATAGACTGAATATTGGGGTAAACCCCCAGACAAACCACTTTCATTGCTGTACGCACCAAACGGTTCAGCTGAGATCTAAGAGTAATTGTCAAATTACCGAACCAGGCCGCTAAACCATACAGTAAGATGGACTCAAAACAGGCACGATAAAACCTCAACATGACCATCTGAGAAACTCCTTCGACACAGATTATCCACATGCACCCCCCATGAAAGTAGGCAAGTTCGGTCCTAGAGAGCCGCTGTCCTGCAGAGTTTGGCTCCAACACAAAAAAAATCCTCACCTGCCTATAGCCTTACGCCGGGCGTACACCAAAGGATTTTCACAGTCCCAGACTAAAGACCGGCAGTCTTTAGGAATCTTACTGGAGTCTCGGCGCGCTCCCGTCGTCTCGATCGTTAAATGTGAGGTGATAATCTGCAGTCGGCGACCCGATTTATGCCAGTCTTTCATATCAAACATGTTTGATATTATCGCAAGTCTTTAGTCTGAGACTGTAAGATTATCAGCTCACATCTAAAGACTTGGGTTCACAGTTTTTAAAGTCTTTTCAAAAGTCTTTAGGTTTACAGAAAGCATAAGTAATCCTGAATCATACATTGATTAGCTTGTTCAGGTGTGTTTGATTAGGGTTGGTACTAAACTCTGCAGGACAGCGGCTCTCTAGGACCGAACTTGCCTATATACCCCTGCTCTAGGCTGTAGAGTGTCGCTGTCACTCAGATTGCCGTTTCCACTAAAAACGAGTGTTGAAAGCGTTGAGCTTTACCAGTGGCTGGCTTTCAGACTGGGCTTTGAAGCTTCGAGTGCGCTGGGAGGAGATGCGGCTTCAGAAAAAGATCCTGCAGTGACTTATGGGCTGTCAGTCCATGACATCTTTGAAGTGTATTGCGACTGATCTCACAAACTCAGTCCGATCTCCCAGCATTAGAGGAAACCGAGAACAGTGTTGTGAAGAGTTGAGTGGGATCTGTTCGTGTTGAGTGGTAAAGCGCTCACTTGAAGAAAAGAGATGACTGAATGTTATGGTGCTTTTTAGCCATGCAGTGATACTGATCCTGGCTGATTAAATATTTTCATGCCATGACGCTTAAACTTTTTTTTAAAGAAAATTATTTATTTTCATTTTTTACATTTGAGTTTTGTGCAAATAAAATGTTCTAGTTTTGTAGTGCACTTCTCGGCTATCTAATCTCTCCATCTAATTGGTCATTAGCATTCAAAACCATCAGTGCTGGTTTTAAATATAACTAATAATCCACATTTAAAGAAGTGTATGTTTGAATTTATGTGCAGCAAACTGAGTTTTCTTAAGCGTTTTTCATCCGGGCTGTTTTATTTGAAGCTGAAACACTCGAGATTTCCTTCTGTGTAATGACTGTGAAGATGAACGCCTCGTTGTTCAGAAGTGCTTGGAAAAATTACTTTCCCCCCAAAAGCTTTTACATTTGTTTTTGGTTTTTAATTCTCTTTGTGGCATATTAATAAAGGTTGTCTTATTCCCCAACCTAATGAAAAAACAAATTATTAGACTTGTCTATTGCCTTGTGTAGTCTCTTTCGTAATGGTTTTCCAGCTCATGCATGTAATGTATATCTTTTTTTCAGGCTGTATCTGGTGTCTGGTAATTCCGTGTACCTGGATCATGTGCAAGGTTTCTTGCGTAGAAAGAGGATAATCCGGGATTGGATTTACCTGGAGGAGAACGTCTGGGCGAGACAGTTGCTTCCTGAATCGCTCTACACACTGCTGGAATTTGACACCAAGATATCTCAAGGTGGGTTCAACCGAGCTAAAACGACCCTTTCCGTTTAAAACACTGGCTGGGGGCCTCAAACTACCAAGGGGGCCTCAAGATGACTTAATTATTTAAAAATAAGACAAAGCAAGCATTAAAATGGGCTAAAACGGCTAAAAATCAAGATTATATATATATATATATATATATATATATATATGTGTATGTATGTATGTATGTATGGGTGGGCCTTCAAATATTGTTGTAGAGATGACGATGGGGTCTTTGAGATCCACTGATCTGAATGTCTACAGGGCAACTGGAGCTAGAGCTGCACGATTAATCTTTAAAAGATCTTGATCTTGATTCAAACACCCACATGATCTTATTCCTAAATGCCAACGTTTCTTCCATGTCTATTAAACCTTGCACCGACAAAATTACACCGGAACATTAAAATATGAGTTTGCGCTGCTGGTGACCCAGAGAAAGCAGTTCTGTATAGGTATGAAACTGTCTTTTCAACCACACAGTACTTCTGTGATCATTTGAATTAGGGCTGGACCATATGGCCAAATTTTATATCGTGATATATTTCTTAATTTCGGTCGGTACGATATAATTCCGATATCGATATGAACAATATAAAAGCCTCAGAAAAACTGGCAAGAACGCCCACGACAGATGTCTGTACATACAATCTTCTGAAAAATGAATTGGCCAAGTCTATGAAACTTGCTGGAGTCTTTCGGTACTGCACCATAACAAACTACATGAACCAATGAAATAACCCATCATAACAATAATATTCTCTTCGCAACACCTGCTACTAATAGACTATGGAAGCATTTGGGTAGCAATATTCAATTTGAAATGTAATATGCAATATGTAAAATTGGCAATGCATTTCTGTTTTTAAATTTACATTTGTGCAACGTTTGGTGCAAAATTAAAATTCAATTATATAGTTTACATTTGCCATTTCATACACTAGTTTTAATATAAAGCGTTAAAATGTGTATTCAATGTAAGTAAGTTGCAAAAATTTAAATGTATTCGATGCGTTGATAATTTTGCTATAGTTTTTGCTTGAAAATGTTATTTTTCTTAATTGCTTTTACACTCACAGTTAAGACACTTGCGATTTGCATTTTTATTAAATGTCCCACAATGAATGTAGCAAAATTCAATGTGCAAATTGAAAATGCATCCCGAGCCGATCACGCCCCCTCCCGGCCTGTCAATCACTGCGCGAAGTTTCGATTTCTTAGATATTAAAATCATGTATTGGTCATTCAGAGGTCGCTCCGCATCCCCACATGCTCCAAATTCACACACAAAAGTCTTGTTTGTTTGTGCCGGTTAAAGTGTTTGTGCTGCTTCTATCAGGTGGAACTGCTTCAGATGCTGGACAGGTTTGATGTGTTCCCGCTGCGAGTCGGCACAACTCTCCGCCACATTTAGCAGCGTGCTGAAACCTGAAGTTTTGAGATCTCAGCCGAAACACCACTGAATTAGTCTTTACTCTCTTATCAACTATTTTGTCTGCTTTCTCGTCACTTGTGGAAGCTCGTTAAAGGTGCAATGTGTAAAAATTGAGTATCTATTACCAGAAATGCAATATGACATCCATAACTATGTTTTCAGTGGTGTATAAAGAACTTACTTAATAAACTGTAATGTTTTAATTAGCTTAGAATGAGACATTTATATCTACATAACCGCGGGTCCCCCCTATATGGAGGTCGACATATTGTGACGTCATGTTTCTAGCCGAACGCGAACACACAGCGCTACAGAGCGCGTTTCCTCACTACCTTGAAAGAGAAGCAGCATAAAGCGCGAAGCTAGCCATAAACACCGTGAGTAGTGACTTTTCCCTTGTCAGTGGTGTAAAATATGTAGTTGGATTGTTTCATGTAACTTGGTTCTTCTCCCTCGCTGTGTTATGGCTTTGCTCTGTGGGGATAAATGTGCTGGTTACGTTTGTGAAACAGCTGATTAGTACTCTTGTCATTGACCGTAAAACAGTAACGTTACAGGAATCACCAAGCCGTCGATCGCGGTCGACAAGTCGATCTTGGAAGCATTTTAAGTCGATCGCGAAGAGTTTTCAAAATCAGAGAAAAAAAGCCTGTTGTGTGTAGTAAATGGTGTCCAGGGGATGCGGAGGCGCGCGCTGTTACAATCATGCCATTTGTGCCGCGCGCACCTTTGGGCTCATGCGGACGCGTCGAGTTTAAACAAGGCTTTACGCTTTAACCAGCTCAGCCACAGTAACAGCTCATATTTAGCCAGCTAAACTTTTACTACCCTGTTCGAAAAAATATATAGTTGCGTAGTTTCATGTTGTTCTTCTCCCTCGCTGTATTATGGGTTTGCTATGTGGGGGGGGAAATGTGCTTGTTACGTTTGTGAGACAATATATAATATAATAATAGTAATCAGCTGATTAAGACCCTTGATCCTCATCTGACTATGGCTTTGTAAACTTTATCCATGGTGTGGTTTATAATGGACTGTGGTACAGAAACAGTGACAATGTTACACACTCTTGGTTTACTCTGGCTATTCTCTGCTGTCTCAGACGACGATATGTTTGTCCAGTTTCAGCCACCGTAGCTTCTTCGAAAGGGAGGAGTGAGCAGTGGGCTGAGCCCTTAGTGCAACTCGCAGCCGAACCGCTAGATGTCTCTAAAAATCACACACTGCACCTTAAGTCACATTTGTATTGCGGTCGGGGGCGCTCATTCTGTTGCTGAAACTTGCCGCGTTGGAGATCCGCTGCTCCTGCTGAGCGCTGGCTGCGTGTCTGTGGTGTACGTCATCACGAAAGTAGCCGATTGTGTTCTGCTCTTTCTGACGGCTGCGTGCCTAACGTCAGTCAGTGACAAATGCTGTATATCGAAAATGTGTTTCAAAATCATATCACGGTTATCGAGAAAAAAAAATATCGCCATATATATTGATATTGAATTATTGTCCAGGCCTAATTTGAATATTTGTAACACCAGAAGTAACGTTACTGAGATAAAAGTGTATAGTTCGGATATAAACCCTGTCTATGGAAGTCATCAAAATGGAGTAAATCACCTTTTGAAAGTAACTTGGCGCTTCAAATAAAGATTGTATCAATTACATTGTTACACCTGTAGGTGGCGACATGTGACCGTTTCTGAAAGAATCTCTTTAATGATTCAATGGCAAAAACATTTAACACTGATTCATCCAGCAATGAATCAAGTCAAGTATTTGAGTACTTTTACTTTGTCGTCTGTTCAGAATCGTGATCTATTTGAAACAAAATTTGTGATTCTCAAATTATCCATAATTGTGCAGCTCTAACTGAAGTATCCCCCATTTTAAATGACTAAGCCTGGTCGATGCTTTTGGGTCTCGTCTTTGCTGCCCGTAGTGTATTTATTTATTTTTGTTCCTCGTCTCTACTTCACATTATCTGGCGCAGTCTCTCAACGCTGCTCGCCAACTTGGTTCAGCAGATTAGAAGCGTTGTTAATCCTCAGTCCTCTGAGCGGGCGAGACCACACAAAGTTCATGACATTTTCATTTGCAGGATCTTTTGTTTCAAAGCATCTTCTAGGAATGTCTTGTGTAAGTGCCCGTTTAGTACTTCTCAAATATAAGGATAAGCTTCTCTGTATGATTAGTAAATACTGTAATCATACAAGCCCTAAATGCAGTTATGAGGGTTGGATTAACTGTGCTTCAATGAAATCAGTGCACCATGAAATTAATTGGTTTTTTTTTCTGTAATGTGGCAGTATTTTTATTTTATTTTAATAAATGATTTATCGTGTTTTAAAAAAAGAAATTAATTCATGTGCCCTCCTAATTTAATCAAAATGACTTGCATCGACTTCTGACGCATTTACTGGCAGGACGGGGCAACCTGTCACTCACATGACATCACAGCAATAGCAAACCACAACCGTCCAATCAATTCCCCATAGACACACTCAAGTCCCGCCTACTTTTTTCTTTTCTTTTTCTCGATCTGTTTCACTCAGATGTACGTCACAATAGGGAAGAAAAGACTATCACAACTTCCACTTCATGCTGACTTTTAACAAATGTTTTGTAGTTTTACTTTACTTTCACTTGTATTGTCTTATTGTTAAATGAAATGGATTAAAAACAAATTAACTCTTGTACATTATTGTATAAACCTTGATTTTTTTTTTTTTAAAACGCCACATTTGATTTGACAAGAATACTTCCTGAATGAACATCAAGCACTGGTGACGTTTGCCATTGACAGATTTGCTGGTCGGTGTAATAGTGGACCCATAGTAAGCGTCAGTGTGCGTTAATTCCCTCTTCCTGTCTGAGAGCGATCCATCAGCGCTGTGACGAACGAATGCTTTGAGATTTGATTAGGATTTATGAGGGAGCCGTTCCCATAAGGCATGATGCTCAATTTATTTGCAGGCTCAGACTCAAGGCAATTTTTCTTGTATACCATCTTAAAAATAGCTGATACAGATTCTTCTTCGTCCATTCAGATGTGTCGGACTCGAGATTTTTGCAGTCTAATCTTCAGTGAGGTGTGAGATGCATTAAGGTTTGTTTGTAGAGCTCGAGATAAGTGGATGTCTACAATGGCTATTTTCGATATACGTCAACCTTGGCCAATTTAATGAAAGGAAATGAGACTTGCACAATTTTAAATCGACTGAATTGTTAAAACATAAACCAACAACTTTGTCAATGCATAATGCTTAACAACATTAGTAGCACTTTATTTTAGTCATTTTCTCGCATGTACATACTATCTAACCTACCCCTAAAACTTAACCATGTAGTTACTGTACCTAATATAAAGTAAGTACACTGCAAGTGCACACTGTAAAAGTGTAACTATAAAAAAATTATGTATATATTTTTTTATGGTTGCACTTTTACAGTGTGTGCACTTACAGTATATGTGTGTGTATGTGTGTGTATATATATATATAATAGTACAGACTAAAATAAAGTGGTACCATTATTTTTTTTCTAATATGTACTTATAGTAATTACAATAACTGGTTAATAACCCTGAACCTAACCATAACCCATGTAGTTAACTGATTACCCAGTACTTTCTAACGCGTGTACACGTACTGTAAAATAAAGTGCAACCAAGTTTCTTTAAAAATATATACTGTATATAAAACAAATAAATCTTTTACCTAATTCCTTAAATAGAATTGTCATTTAATGTTTTTTTTTTTTGCACATTTACCATCAAATAGTACTGTGTACATCAGCCTGTCGTATCTGGATTGGCCACTCAAGTGTTTGGTTGATGTCCATCAGCCTCTCCTAAGCTGTGTGTGTGTGTGTGTGTGTGTGTGTGTTTGAACAGAGAGTTTGCACGGAGACTCGGTGGCGTCCCAGCTGAGTCGACTCGTGTGGCTGTACCTGAACTCGGGTCAGGAGCTGTATCTGGAGGCGCTGAAGGGAATGGTTCTGCAGTGCGCTCAGCTCTGTGTCCGTCATCTCGACACGCTTCAAGCGTAGACCGCGTACAGACCAAACATTTTAACTTTTTTTTAACTCACTTTATAACATGGCTACTCTGAGAAGATTGTATTTTTAATATTTTTTTTTGAAGTATGACTTCATGCTTTAGTGCACAAACCCATTCATTCTCAATTTATGTCTGAGTAAATGTAGTGCACATGCACCGTTAGTAGTTTTTATTGTATTGGTTTTAGCATTCCTAATGATCACTAGTCGTCTTTCGAGATGCTTTTTAATGTAACTATCATGTGAATTTTTACTTGTTAATCTTGTCATGATAGACTGCTGGTTAGTTTGCTGACCTTGACTCAAGGTTGCTGACTTATTAAAAGCGCCTTTTCACCACACACTTCAAAGTCTGATGGGTTTTTTATATTAACAAAAGGAAGAAAAAAACCCAAAACAAAGTACAGTGCATATAGTTTTGAAAAATGTCTAGTTGGAAAACAGCCTTGCTGTGTGTCAAATTAAGTGAACTGCAGTGACATTTTATATCTTAATAAGCCCCCCCCCCCCCCCCCAGTCCCAACACCTGAAATATGCGCTTTCCCTTATAAATTTGTTTAAAAATGCACTTACTGTACTGTGGCTTTTTCAATAGTTGAGGTGTCCACTTCCCTTTAATAATGTTAATTTGCATCAGTGGTTTCCAGTCCTAAAACTAACACTTAAACTAGTGTTTAATACAATTAAGTTGGTATGAGCCACGCAGTCGTTCAATAATAAATAACACAAAGTGAGCATACGGTTACGGAAACAATGACCATGATGAATAACATGAACTTACTAAAACACATAGACACTGATCCTGATGATTAGAATAAACATCTTACCCAGCATGCAAATCCTAAACCAGCTAACACATGACGTTCCAGATACGTTTTTTTTAATTTGGTGCTTCACTTTTATTTGTATGTTTGTAATTGATAGTGATCTACAGCATGTGCCTCTGAGAACAGTATAATGTCTGACAGGAAAGTTTACTTTACCAAGATAAGAGACTTTTTATTTTGTAACCAGTTGTGAAAAGAATGTTAGAATGAGACTGGCATATATTCGATCTTATCTGACCGCAGATACTGAATCAGGAGAGTGCGTTTTCCTCAGACACACTTTAAACTGTTGAGTCGTTCACACACATCTTTGCTTCGACTGCACGATCCACATTTTCTCCGTACACTTATTGTTAGCAAAAACAAACCAACCAATGTAGAAAAATACTTTATTTAACATTTGTACAAATGAAAAGCATTTTACAAAATGGAAAAATAGTTAATACTTTTGAGGAAACAAGTTACATAAATAGACCTTTGGCTTTTGTAAAATCTAGCTGGAAAATGAAAAGCTTATGATTTAAAAGTCTGATGTGAAGTTCAGACACTGTTGAGCCAACCAGTGGCGTTCAGTGCACAGCGAGTCGGTCATGTCAATCAATGCACATCGCTTTCATATACTCATATATACACTATTCAGCATGCTATCAGATATCACACTGTCCTGTAATGCACAATGAAGAGCACTACATACATTCTCCATCAGGTTATTAACATCTCTTTGCCTGAGAATAAATATGCATTGCTTGTGAATATGGCTTTGCTCGCCTGCACCTTTATGAAATAAAGTCTCTGCCAGTTCTGGAAAATCCCCTTCGATTACTGTCGTTCAGCTGCATAGATTCTAAAAGGCACAGAACAATATTAAATATCTGCAGAAATGTGTAATAAATGCTGGTTAATGTGAGGTTGCATAGCACAGTATACTTGTAATATTTAGCTAGTGAATTCCTTTACATAAAAAGAAAGCTAATTCTAACGCTATGCACATGCACAAGATATTATGAGCACATTATGACAAAACCTCCATTTGAAATTCTAAACATGCTTAATATACGTTTAAATACGAGATTAGTCACAATACATGAGCAGTAAATTGACATTTGTACTGTAAATATTTCAAACATTCATCACCTTGATGCAAATACATGTGCAGAGGTTGACATGACCGCATCTCTGGACTTTATATTATCAACTATAAAAAAAAATTCAGCTTGGGGTGAAAATGAACTTAAAGAGTCAAATCTCAGAACCACAACGAATGAAAGAAAACTCTAAAAATACCTGAGTGAACAAGTTTTTGCATTGATTTCATCCATATTCCTAATTGTAACAGACTATATGTATTATCTGGAGTATATCAACTGTCAGGAGGTCACAGGAAGTGCTTCATCCGCGGAACATTCTGTTTCCTGTCTCTCAACATGTGCAACTTGTTCTGAACTGAACTGTGCCGCAGCGTTAAAAAAGCAGCTCATATTTTATGCTAATTAAAAAGTTAAACGGTGTCCTGAATAGATTAACCTGGATTCCTTTGCTGTCTTTTATTTTTAAACTAAACATTTACGCTAGTTTTTATGGAAGCGCAGATGTTCTTCAGATGAGATGTGGGATCCTGAACGTCGACCTGCGACCTGTAGGAGGATGACCAGCGTCTTTGGGTAAAAATGACTGACTTCATGAAGTTTGGAGGTACAGGAACAGGAACACAAGGCACTTTAGGACACCACTTGCTCTACTTTCCCTCGAAGACGACTGACAGGACCGGCAAGTCCTCCAACAGTCTCAATAAATATATGAAAAACACATTCATTCAAACTCCTTGAAGATTCAACGTCCACAAGAAAACACAAAAATAACAATCGTCTTGTAAAGACATCCTTGTAAACTGGTTTCACAGCTTGGTCCAACATTTAGTAGTCGAAGACTTGTTGTTTTCTCTCAGGATGACTTTATTCTCCCTTTACAAGCAGTGTGTGGAGCTGACGCGTGCGTGGAGCTGACGCGTGTGTGGAGCTGACGCGTGCGTGGAGCTGACGCGTGCGTGGAGCTGACGCGTGTGTGGAGCTGACGCGTGTGTAGAGTCGCGTCACTGCGTCACACAGTTCTCCCCCATGTCCTGCGCGTACCGGTCCGAGATGACCGTCCGCAGCTCGTCGATGTCTTTCCTCAGCTGACACACCTCCGTCAGCTTGACCCGCAGACCGTCCTCCATCAGCGAATTCTCGGTCTCCTTCGCCGAGCCGCCCATAGCTGGGAAAACACATCGGGAATATTCATTCGATTGGCTGAAACTCTTTTTATGTGGGTACTTTATTTGGAGCTACATTAGAAATGATACAATATCATCTGACTGTGTATTTATTCTTAATTATAATATTATTTTAAATGACACATGTTTCACATATTACAGAAGCTAAATGAGTCTTATTAGCTTACCATAGCACTAACAGTTAATAAAAGCACTTTTGACTAGCAAGAGCAAGATTTTGTGATAACTTGCACTTCTGTTCAAAAAAACTTCAGTTTTTTTTTGAAAGTCGTCATGCTCACCAACGCTGATTAAAAAACTATAATATACATTTTTTCAGATTCTATTAAAGATTTCTGTTTTAATGTATTTTCACATGTAATTTATTCCTGTGATCAAAGCCGATTTTCAGCATCATTACTCCAGTCTTCAGTGTCACATGATCCTTCAGGAATCACTATAATATGATGATTTGATGATCAACAAACATTTATTATCATCAATATTGAGAACACTTGTGCTGCTTCATATTTTTTTGGAAACTTTCGTACATTTGATGAACAGAAAGAACATTTATCTTTTGTAAGATGTCTTTACTGACCCTTCTGATCAAGTTAATGCAGTTTTGCTGAATAAAAGTATTAATTTCTAGTATTAAAAAAAAACACTGACCCTAAACTTTAAAAACATTAATAATTTAATAACTCTTTAGCAAATAGCATTTTTTCATACTGTGCAATATAATGTTGTGATGCACTTTTAGCATTCAAAACGATTCATTGAGCTTTATTTTAAATTTTAAATATTGAATTTAAAAAAGAAGCAAGAATATGAAATTAAAATTAAAAATGCTTAAAGTGACTAGAGATGCACTGAATTTGAATACCTTAATATCTAATTTAAAGTCAAACGGATTTGTGCTCTATTTTTAATTTTAAATATTGAATTTAGATTATGAAACATTAGTAGCACTTCATTTTAGTAATTTTCTCGCATGTACATACTATGTACTATAATAACTAGGTGCTAACCTACCATAAAGAGTATGAAATTAAAATTAAAAATGCTAAAAGTGACTAGAGATGCACAAAACTTTAATACCTCAATATCTAATTTAAAGTCAATAATAATAATACAAATAAATGTAAAATATGTAAGAGTTAGATATGTTCTGAATAAGTCTTTACATTTGATGCCGAGGAGCAGGGCCAGATTGGGCTCTTTGCCTTGAGCTCTCTGTGTAAGGACACTGCAGAGGCCCTTCAGATCCAGCAGACACAGGGACATCTCCTTCATCAGGGGCCCGGCCTCATTCAGACACGGCCCCGGGGTCTCCTCGTCTGCCCGCCTTCCACTCTGTGGACATAAAACACAAAGGCTTTACACACTCGTCCCTGTGTCACACACAGCGGAATCAGGACAGAGCCTTTAAAGGGACTTTCACTCGTCACAATCGCTTTGAGAGAATCGTTATTTTCACCCTGAATGCTATTACTCACACGAAGAAGTGTTATTTCAGCATTTTACGCTCGTCCTCTGTAGTGTGGGAAGAACTTTCAGAGTTTTGGACCGTAAGGTTGATGATTAAGCTTAACGATTGTGTGAGTCCTGATACAGATTACCAGCCGAACACATTCTTACTTCTCAGAGCACAAGAAACAAATCACAAGCAACTGTTTGTGTAAACTAGCCAAATCATGGAAGAGTGAGAGGGGGAATCTCTGGCATTTACACAGCGGGACAATCGCAAGAAACGATGCCGATAACTATTGGGGACGGAGGGATAAATCTGCTCATCATGAGGAACTCATCTAACCTGAAGAGAAATGTGCATTCTACATTAGGACCAGTGCTATTTATAGAGATACTATTACAGTTTTTATTCATATTTTGAATTAGGTTTTATGTTCATATTCTCAATTTTCATTTTAATCTTAGTTAAAGGTTTAGTTATTTTAGTGGTTTTGTTATTTTACTTTTTTTTTTATATATCTATTTAGTTAATTTTAATTTCAGTTTTACTTTTTTTAATACCGTACCTCACAGAACATCCTATACAAGTCAATGGGGTTGGACAAAAACTACGATAAAACCTGTTGGAAAGCATCTTTTGCAGCGATTTTTTGTGTGAGCATATCAGTGAACACCCCAGACCACTCGGTGAGTTCCACGTCTTTGTAAACTAAAGTTTAATGTGTTTATATGAATGATTGTTCCAGTGCCCCTATGAAACCATTGTATAGGTGGGGGGGTGCTAACACAAAAACCTAAAATTCTCGGGACAGCAGCATGTGTACAAATTTTAATCTTATCCCTTCGATTTCATCAGAAACGATCTTAAAACAGGGCTTTACTTGTAAAACGCCGAACTTCCCCTTTAACATTGAAATCACTCGCGCCAGGCGCTCTATTCGCGTCTGGTGTGAACGCACCATTAGAGTCGCTTTGAGGCTGGTTTGGAGTGCCGTACCTGCTGAAGAGTTGTGGAGAGCGTTTCCAGTTCCTCCTCGCGCTCCAAGAGCTGTTTGCGGAGTTCCTGCGTGATCGCCCTCTCCCTCTGCAACCTCTTTTCCAGGGCCTGAAAGAGGACGAATGACAGCGGGTTATGATGTGCGTTCTAAACAAGTTCTACACTATTCAACATGAGCTTCAACATGCAAGACGCCGTCACATCATCCTGCCAAGAATAAGAGATAACAATGCAAACCAGGATTATTATCATAAAGCTTCCAGAACAAAAGGTAGAAAATGACATCTTACCGACATCTCCAGCGTGAGCTTGTCAATTTGCTCCTTATGACTGTCGATCAACTGAAACAAAAACCAAGAAATGGCAAATTACACAACTGTGAAATTTGAATCCACAGAGAAGGAAAAGCAGCAAACGAGTATCCAACATACCGGCGGAGGCCTTCAATACTGTCTAAAAAGCATCCCAAGACAAAAAGTGACTACTTACATGAAATAAAATAAAATAAAACTTATATTTGGATTTATTCAACAATTTTTGGGTCACTTCCAGGGCGTGACATTCACTTTTTTGCTCTGCAGCGACTGTGGCTAGTGGTTATTAGCCACTCAGCATTTTCACATCGATATCATGGGGAAACACTGCCATATAGATATTTTTAATATTATCTCATAATTTGGCAGCAGGAATATTAGGCTGCTGTCACTTTAAGACCTGACGCACGGATCCATTATACTGTTACACATGACCAATGGCATTTTTACATTGTGTGTATTTGACTGTTTAAGCGCAATAAATGTGCACACCAAATCTGCGGGAATGAGTAAAATTATGCGCAATCCCACGCCGAGATTCAAGACAATATTCATCGGAGCAAATGAAACGAGTGAGTGAGGCGAGGCAGGTTTGTGTGTAACTCGTGGTCAGAGAGATGACAAAGCGAAGCTGGTGTTGTGTATCTATTCTGCGGGACATGAGTATTGGAAGCGTTTCAGATATTTCAGTATCCATATGTATCAAAAAAGCTATATTTTTGACAACACTACATTGCACTTATTTCCGATGCCTTTTATAAGTCTACAATTGAATAATACTTACATGACTACTTACATATCAGATATAAAATATATCATATATAATATATAAATTGGCGGGTTGGAGGGTGTTAACGTCAAGCCCTGGGGCAAATTGCATAAACCGCTAAGACTTTACAAGTTAGACTCCAATTCATTTTCTTTAAGACTGTTCATAGCTTTTTTTTTTAAATCAGTTACATAAAAACATAGATTAGCCTAATTTAATACCGAAAAGTAAAAACGATCCCCAGACTAATGGCTAGTGGGTCACACTAGAACTTTAAACATAGCCATTATGTTAAGACAGTGTCTTTACAACCGGCCCCTGGTCATTTCCATTGGTTTGGTTATATCATAGTATTGTTAACTTGAAATAGGTAGCTTTGACTAGTACGTTTGAACGGTTGAATGTAATCTAGACAGCATGTTTGGGCATCATATGTGGGAATGAGTGGTGTCTAGGTAGGCAGCTCTCTAGGTTTGACAGGTTTTTACAAGCGCCATGACAATTTTTTCAATACTTTTAACAAATTTCCTAAACTCTTAACGCACCAACACACCTACAACACACAATTGGCAAAACAGTTAATTTCATGCACAAAAGCACACATCGTAGACTAAACTCCAACACTAATTTTCAAAATACAATAACACACTAGCAACAATACACTGTGTCTACCAAAACACTGCAAACATGTCTCAAAATCAAATAATTGTTCAAAACACTAA
Organism: Siphateles boraxobius; assembly: GCF_051911475.1. Classification (NCBI taxonomy): domain Eukaryota; kingdom Metazoa; phylum Chordata; class Actinopteri; order Cypriniformes; family Leuciscidae; genus Siphateles; species Siphateles boraxobius. Next base: position 991,189 of record NW_027508706.1, on the reverse strand, counting down.
CATATGTTCTCGTCCAACAGGAAGATTTAGTCAATCATAGCACAATGTCATAAAAACACTAACATCAGATGTAATTACAGAAACTGCATTATATTATATGTGTCAGGTTTGCCCTTATACAACACACAGTATATTGTATTGATCATAGATTGTGTTTTGCACTGCAGTTTCTTTTGAAGGCTCTCTACATTTTTGTTTTGTTGGGTTTAGGTCTTTCGCTGCAGAAATTCAATAAAAAAAAGACCCATCTCAGAGTGCTTTATAATGTACGGTTACTGTAATGAAAAAACGAAGACAGAGACAGAATTGCTGCGATAAATAAAAATAAATGTATATATTTGCATAATTCAATCAGCTGTTTCTCAGTAACAATAGAATAAAATACAGGAGATATATTTGTGTTTCAATTCACAATATAAACAGCTGTTCACCTTGACTTTAGCCTGGGTTATGTTTAGGACATGGTGTTTTCTGTTCTGACATACAGTGTTAAAGCATTGGTAAATTTTCCAGTAAAAATCTATTGTTTTGCTCTTGTTTGAGCTTGTGTGTAAAAGAAGTTCAAGCATTTAAAATTTGTGTTAATTGTATGCATTTTGTGTTAAAGCAACAAGAAATGTGTTAATAGTATAGCTTACACAGACGGATGTAGTGCTAACTGTGTTAAGAGTTAAGGAAATTTGTCATAGCGATTGTAAAAAAACTGTAAATAAAACGAGAAGAGAAATTCTTATATACAGGTGCTGGTCATATAATTAGAATATCATCAAAAAGTTGATATTTCAAGAATTCAACTTAACAGGTGAAACTAATATATTATATAAACTCATTACATGCAAAGTGAGATAATACAAGACTATTTGTTATAATTTTGATGATTATGGCTTATAGCTCATGAAACCCACTAAATCAAAATCCCAGAAAATTTGAATATTACATGAAATCACACAGTAATTACACAGGAATACCATGGTCACTGAACCAGGTTTTGGTTCTTTTGGCAGTGTGGGCTCGGTAAATCCTGCTGGAAAATGAAGCAAGTTCTCTGATTATGTCCTGGTAGACGGCTGCGTTGACTCTGGATTCAATAAAGCACAGTGGACCAAAGTCCTCTTTTCTGATGAGAGCAAATTTGCATATGATTTGTAAACCAAGGTCTCAGAGTCTGGAGGAAGAACGGAGAGGCACACAATCCAAGATGCATGAAGTCCAGTGTGAAGTTAAGTCTTGAAGTATCTCACTTTGCATGTAATGAGTCTATATAATCTATTAGTTTCACCTGGGTCCTTCGGCCCAAATGGACCCGAAAAATTTAAATATTTATTTTTTAAAAATCATAGCTTCATCGGAATGGTCTGAAATTTGGTGACTTTTTTGGTACTTGGTATATGAACATCCAAAAAAATTGGGGACAGGATTTGAATAATCTAAGTGGTTGTAAAAAAAATGGTCACACTCAGGACCTTCGGCCCAAATGGACCCGGCACAGGAAATGAATGGGAAATTGGCAAAAATGTGAAAATACCGAGTTTTTTTGTGCGTACAATCTACAAATCAGCCACGATCCAGAAAAAAAGCACACAACAGTGAAGGGGTGAATCTATAAAACATCAAGAGTGCAAAACAGACACATCCACACACACACACACACACACACTTTTATACATAAACAAACTGTGTTTTGCATTTTTAAAATGCTCAGTTTGTCCACCAGATGGCATCCATCTCATTTCAAAAATTGCTTTCATGAGGTCTAGGCTTGACACTAAAATGAAATACAGCTTTAAAAAAAAAAAAAAATTTTTTTTTTTTTTTATATAATTTTCTATTATATTCAATGGGGGGGAAATTGGGGGAAAATGGGTCATATTTATTGCATAAATATTAATTATAAATCATAAAACTCTCAAAACACCAAAAAAGAAAAGAAAAAATATTATACAAAACAAGTAAAAAAAAAAAATGATGATTTTCTTTTAATAAATATGAATCCCACCCCTCCGGCCCATTTGGACCCGAAGGTCCTGAGTGTGACCCTGAAACGAAGGACCCCAGAGGGTTAAGTTGAATTCTTGAAATGAATCAACTTTTTGATGATATTCTAATTATATGACCAGCACCTGTATATACTGTCTCTTTATACCTACATGTTTTGGCTTTGGTGTAAAATTTCAATATATCAGTTATCAGTGACGGTCACAGTGATGTATTATAGATAAATCTGGGCATTAAAGGAATGATGTAAACTGTACTGGTAAGTGTCATGAGGTGCATCATGGGAGATCAGTACCAGGCTGTTGTGGCTCTGTTGTTCGAGTAGCCGAGTGTTTTCCTTCTCCAGCTGCTTCAGGTCCAGCATGGGCAGCCGTACTCCATCCTCTAAACACTTCTCCACCTTCTCTTGCAGGCTACAGAAAGATGTTTTACAGTACTCTATCATTCAGTGAGTAAAACGAAATAAGGCAGAGAGAAATCTCGACTAGGGATGGGCATTTTTCAGAAATATTGTATTCGAATGTTCGGGATCATAAAAATCGAATATTCGTTTATCTAAATATCGTTTAACGAGACGGAAAAGTTTTTGTCACCATTTCTGAGCAAACTTACCTATATATCTTAAGGTTTTCTTTTAGTTGAAAACATTTAACAATGTGTAAACAAAAAATATAAAGAAAAAAAGCGTTTAAGCTCAAGCAGCGCGAACGTGAAAACACGCTAATAAAGCAGACTGCGCAGTTATCGTACAGAACGGATTTCATGTGATTTCTCATTGTGGTGGTGATATTATGATAACTCCGTTTCATTAATAATTGATTAAAAGTAATTCCATTTTGTAATATTATTTTCATCTAGTAATTCCAACTTCGCGATTCGGACGACGACATTATGTGATCAAATACAATCCACTTGTTAAACGCGCTCCACAGCGCCACCCAGTGGATTTAATTATAACTGCGATAAAAAAAAACAGAAAAACAGAAAAATTCGAATAGTATTTTATTTTTCGAAAATTCGTGCACATCCCTAATGTCGACAGCTCCTTATTATACATCAACGCTGCTGTGGTCTTTCCTTGTTGAAGATTGGCCTGATTTCATCCCCATGTTTACATGTTTTACAGCACTTTGATCTTCAGCTCACTTAACAAGGATTGAGCACTCTGTATATAAAAAGTGGTTTTCAGAAAGAAACCAAAATCAAAAGCAATTCTTCCGGCTGTGAGGTCGTCTCAATAGAGCGAGCGAGTATGTGCCGTACCTTTGAACAGCGGCCACAAGCTCTTTCTCCCGCTTGGATTGGGTCTCGATGAGGGCGTCTTTCTCCGGCAGCACGGCTCGGTTCTCCTCCAGGGTTTTCTGCAGATGAGCGACGGTGTCCTCCAACGCCTGCTTCTTCCCCTGCACTTCCTGCAACTGAGAAACGCACAGAGATGAACACAGCATCATACACAAACACATATGTTTATTCTGCACTATTATTTTGGATGTAATCATTATTTTTGTCTTGCTTTCCAGTAAATTGATGTTCACCATCAACTAAATCAAGGTAAATTTAATTGAGAACAAACATTTTGTAAGAGTGCATTATTAGCATATTAGTAATTTAATATTTATTAATTATTTTATTTTGTTTATGCATTTATTTTTCTTATCCAACTGACAAGAAGCTTTGCTTGTTTTGTTTTTTTAGAATAAACCTTACAAATTTTGTGAGATTTATGCTTAAAACAAGACAAAACTATTTTTCATTGGGGAAAGAAACATAAAATAAAATAATAAATAAATGTTAGATTACATTTTTTTCAACCATTTTGGGTCACTACATAATTCTCATACTTTCAATTGTGTTATTTTTTAAATTTGATAACTTCACTCAGTTAAATCTAATATTGGCCAGAACTTTTTAAAAATAAAATAAAATATATTAATTCAAGAGTTTGTCTTATACAAATGTATCTTTTCTTTATTCTGATATTTTTTATAGACTAATATATTGATTAGTAAAATGATTTTTGCAGTCAACTGTATTGCATTTAATCCAATATCACAGTAAATGTCTGGCTCACAGTGACTGTGCTAAAGCGCTAATCAGGTAAGAAAAATACAAACATTTGTTGGACTGTCAGATAATATTAATCCTTTTACGGTTGTGCATACTAGTAAACTGCACAAAATAATGATTTAATAACCCACAAGTAAGATTATTCCCAAACATAATGAAGAGCGCCTGCTGTCACACTAGCAGCTGTTTGCGCTGATGTATTAGCAGAACACCGCGGGGACTGGCACTGCTATGTTGGTTTAGGAGACGTTAATTATGCCCATTAACTGAACCAAGAACACTTTAGATCTGATTGTCAGCCTCAAAAATCTAAAGTTAGACAAGTTTGTGACCAACTTGGAAAAGGTGGCATTCTGAGGTGTTGGAACTGTAATAAAAAAAAAGAAAAGAAATTTAATTTTTATAACGATATCGATTCTAAAATCCCATGAACGGATTTTTTAGTCCGCTGTTTCCAGTCGACGAATGAACAAAACTGAACTTATCATCTCTTCCGCTTTACTACTAGTTACAGCACCAAATAAACATGAATGAACATCAGAAGGTTTGTAATCACTCAATCAATGTTCCAACCGCAGAAAGACCTCAATAAAACAACTTAAAAAACAATGTCATCTAATGTTACAATTACCTACAATAAACCCATTAGTCAGCTAAAATAAACTCTAGAGAGGAGCATTTTGATAAATATACAGTATGCACTATACTGCATATCCATTGTATTTTTACTAACCTGTTCTTCAATATTTAATGTATGTTTAAATAAATCCATCATGTTTTTATGACAGCCACCATTTAAATATTTATATTTAGAAAAAATGAGTAGAAACATCATTATTATATAAACTTCCTTATGTGTAATTTAAAAGTAGCCTGTACAAATCAGTTAATTTAAACATTTAATATTATAGTAATGTTCCAACTGGGGTTTCCTATATAGTTTACAGCATTAGCTGAGATATTTTTTTTCATGTACTGTACCCCAATTCATCGATATCGAATCAAATTGAATCGAAACTGGAATTGAATCGAATCGCAAGCTTGTGAATCGAAATCGAATCAAATAGTGAAATTTGTAAGCCTGGTCCCACCAGACTCTCGTACATTTCATTTCATTTGTACATAGAGTCTGGCACCGCTCCATTGACAAGCGTTAACTTCCTTGTAGGCGGAAACTCTATTGAAGTCTAAAACTATTGGATCTGCCCAGAGTCACTCTGGATCTGCCATAACCAATCGCTAACGTTTGGTCGTGACGTGTGCCTAGCGTTCGCCTTAGCCAACTCATTCACCACTAACGGAGCGAGCTGGAAAATCAAACTTTTCCCGAACCGCGTGGGGAGGATGGCCACAACATCATGGCCACAAACAAAACTAAGCAAAGATTGCTCTTGCTCCGGCTTTAACTTCTTGATATTCGGCAGCGTTGCCACAACGGACCGAATGGCTTCGCTAGCATCTTTCTCCGCCGCCATTACTGAACTACAACTCAAAATAACGCACAACATCAACGTCATCGTTCTCAGCAACTCCCTCTGTTCGCTGATTGGCCCGGTAAAAAATTGATCGGAGAAAGCCGAAGACTACAGCACAATCCCAGACGTAGTACTGAAGGAAAATGAAAATTGAGCGGAAGTACGAGCCAGGCTAAAAAAAATGGTGTCAATACCCAGCGCTAGTGGTAATGATTTTGGAGGGTGTAAAACACAATGGCTAGTTTAGCAGTGTAGGAGACGGCACGTACCTGCTGAGCCTGTGTCTGGACCTCGTCCAGCGAGGGCAGGTCCGCCAGGTACTTCTCCAGCGTCTCGATGCGCTGCTGCTTCTCTTGATTCTGCTCATGTTCACGCTGGCATTTCTTCTTCAGACTGCTGATGTAACGGTCACGTGTTTTCATCTGATCGGAAGCACAAAGCATCTTTTTAACATTTTTATTTAACCAGATGATCTCATTGAGATTTAAAGCCTCTTTTTCAAGAGAGACCTGGCCAAAATGGCAGCATATTAACAGTGCACAGTTATTAGGGATGGGCGATACCACTTATTTTGTTTTCGATGCGAAACCGATACGTTCAAGGCCAGTATCGTCGATACCGATACCAATACGATACCTCTAAACTGAACTTTTAAATTATTCAATTACTATGATTATAATGGGTAATGATACCCACTAAACATTATATTTGAAAGGCATTTTAACATTCAATATGCCTTTATTGGAATTTATTAGATTATATTTTTATTTACACATGGTTAAAAAGTTTACTTGTAGTGGTAACCATGGAAATCTACAAAATATTATAGGCCTATTTGAACTATGATCACTGTAATGTTCATTTTCCAGTAAATGTAACCTTTTTATTCCGACAGTGTATGATTTATATTAAAATTAGTTACAGAATAAAACATCAGTTTGAACTTTTAACATTTAATTTAATTGCACAATGCTTCAATTTGTTTATTGTGAAATAGCTGAAACATATATTTTTCAGTCTTCTGTTAAGCATTGTTTGAATCACTGATCTATCTAATGATAATATATACAGTAGATTAGTGGTTTCAATGCATTGTTGGCAGTGTGTGATTGATTGTGTTCAGTTCAGATAAGCAGGGAAGTGGTTCTACTACACAATTATTCACTAACATAGGTTATTCATACAATTCAATGCATATTGTACGCATTCGATTTCTTGTCAAATAAACAAAATCACTGGTAAAAAAACAAAACTGTAGAATCTATATTTTTATTTGAGTATCGATACTTTCGATTCTCGATGTCAGTATCGATATATCCCATCACTACTACAAATACGAACACCAAGCACACGCACAACAAGGAACATTTAACAAGATCCTCAAGATACATAAACAAACAACATCAGACTACTTAAAAGTACAATTTATACATACCATAGGTTTAAAAGATTTAGTTATTTTAAAAACAGTGACAACAATTTATGGCATCTATTTCCAAAACTTTCATGCGTTGTTTAAATTCACCAAAAGAAATCAGAATTCGCGATTGCAAATCAGTCTGTAATGTGTAATAACTAAACGCCTTCTTACCGAGCTCTGAACGAACCGCACATACAGATAACAAGTACAAGTTACCGGAGAGCAAATTATAGGAACTGATGTTACGTGACATATAGGAGCAAAGATAAGAGATCACATCCAGCATAGATATGCTTTAGCTAAAAGCTTCAGTAGTAAGCGTGCGTACGCACTCATTTGAGCATGAAATCTGTGTGCGAATGTTTTCGCGAACAGATCATGATTCACCAATAACTTTCATACTAAAATTTATTGTAAATACCGGTACACAAAAATGTAGGAACAACTGAAACCACACGCACGCAAAAATTCACATATTCTAAATGGTCCGAAACGTCCGAAAATGACATTTTATCTAGAGATATTTCCTAAGGTTTGTGAGGTTGCTCTGCTTAAAGATGGAGATACGCATACGCACAGCTGGCCAATGACAGCGCTGTAATCTGGTTTTAAAAAGCTGTGTTTCATGCAAAAGAACAACCTTGGATTGGCAGTCGCTCATTTAGAAAACAGAAAATTCATTAACATTAGAATAGATATATATGTGCGAATGCACTTGTTGTGTTGTGAATTAGACAGTTTTTGTAAGATCAGAAGAAAAATACTTCTGAGTAATAAGTAGTACATGCAATTATTATTGAATGAGACCCAACGATTTTGGAAACGCTTAATTTTACAGTACAGTACTTACAGTGTACTTACCTAGAAAGTACTGGGTAATATAAGGTAAGTACATGGGTTAAGGGTAGGTTCAGGGTTAGTACCCAGTTATTGTAATTACTATAATAAGTACATAGTATGTAGATGGGAAACAGGACTGTAAAATGAAGCGTTACCAAGATTTTTAAAAATTTTGGCACCACGGACCTTTAGGTCTTGAATTAGAAGTTCTAACCTTCTCCTCTAGTTTCTTGATGTCTTCGGTGTATTTCTGTGTATTTTGTTTGAGAAATTCGCTGAGGTGGATGACCTCCAGCTCTGCCGCTGCTAATTTACGCCCCAGCTCTCCGTTCTCGCTGCACAGTGGGCTCAGTCGCTCGGGAAGCGGAGACCTCGGACTCTGGCCCGATACGGGACTGTCATATGGAGAATCCTAAAAAAAGTGGAAAGAACCATTTTTTTTACTAAAAAGTATTTTCTCTTATTTAAAGGACAATTCCGGTATTAGCACTTTGAGTCTGTTTTCTAGTTTGTTTTGGATGAACTAGAGTGGTGGACACAGAATTTTACGATGGGTTCTGTCTCGACTTTTTGACTATTTTAGAATCGCCTTCAGAGTGGCCGTCTACCGGCATGCATGTCCTTAAAACAACCCTTAACGTTCGTTTTCAAAACTGTGCAACTCACCGAGTGGTTAGTGGTGTTAGTTGATGATTAAAAAAATATATATCGGCGCAATGTATGATTTCAATCCGGTTTTATTTGCTATAGTGGAACTATTTTTTCAGATACCTCACAACCGCGTATAAACTTGAGTCTGAAGCGTTAGCACACTCCCGACCACTTGATGGCGCAAGCACTTTGCCGTACAAGGACGCTGTACGGAATAGGGGAGGCACGATCCACCTTTTTTGCCTCCGATACCGATTCCGATACCTGGGACTCAGTATTGGCCGATACCGATCCGATCCAATACTAAAATAATAATTAAAAAAAACGTGCCAAATTACCGAATTAACTGTATCTGTATGCCTCACAGTGGGGAAGAGACTGGGATTATTCTTTTGTTAAAGGCATCAAAGCTTGACTTAAACATTATTTTCCTTACTTTGTAAAACAATACAGACAAAATATGTACTATATAATTAAAAGACATTTATTTTTAAATTTTAAGCGCAACTTTTTAATGAAGCAGCAACATATGATACATAGATTGGACAGAACAACTAAGGCTATCAATAAACTGCCATTGCGCAAAAGTATTGTAATATGAAAGGCTCCAATTCAGTGCGGCACGAAACCTTATGCGCATCCCGTGCGCACAATGATGCGCTCGAAGCAACATGGAGTCACGGCGCGCAGCGCGTCGCATTGAAAAGTTCAAAGCACAAAAGTAAGATATACATATATTTCTTTATTTATTCATTAGTATGAGCCTTTTAACAGTTTTAAATTTCAGTTAATGTGCGCGTGAAGAGCAATTATATCGCTCTCTACTCCAGTGTTGTGATCACTGAGGAGTTGTGTTGTGATCTAACAGACACCCGGTAGAAAGTAACATGTGAAACTCCAGCACGTTAAAGTCCTTTTATGCAAACAATAGACCTTTATCTACATATCTACAGTATAATAATAGGAACATTGACTCATCTTGGAGAGAGTTTCATCGTGTTGACTGTTTTACCCGAGCGCGACGCGCTGTTTGAGTGCTGAGAATGACTGACAGCCGCAGCGGAGGGAAGCACTTAGGTGAAGATTAATTTAACGATTTAAATCTGTACCTCACATTAAACTATATGTAATGGCTTCAGAAATCTTGGAATACAGTACACGGAAACATTATAGTGCTTTATAATGTTTTTGTGCCTTATGTGTTGTATAACAATAACATACGTAGGCTACAATATCGGATCGGATTTGGATGGTCTCGTCTGGCGATACCCGATCCGGCAAATATTGCTAGTATCGGAGCAATACCGATACTGAGTACCGGATCGGCGCCCCCCTAGTACGGAACACGGTGTCTAGCCTTCTGAGAGACGGAGAACCGAGCGAGAAGACTACAACAAATGTAAACAGCCCCCTTTTCCGTTTCCGGTAGCGCAGTAATATCAACGAGCAATGAGTCCTCCAACAGAAATCAATGCGATTTTACAAAATAACAAATAAAACACGACAGAAACTGTATTTCGCTACGCTACTTGTTTTGGAACATCAACGAACACCACTAACCACTCGGTGAGTTGCACACTTTTGAAAATGAATGTTAAGAGTTGCTTTAAGGACATGTTTGTGCATGATTAGACGGCCACTCTGAAGGCGATTCTAAAATAGTCGAGGCAGGGCCAATCGTTAAAATTTCTGTGTCCACCACTCTACTTCATCCAAAACAAACTAGAAAACAGATTCAAAGTGTTAAATACCAGAATTGTCCTTTAATTCATTTTAATGAGACATACCTTGGCCTTGAGCAGATACGAGTCATCATAGCGCCCCCTCTGGGTTTGGAGGACTTGTTGCGCCCGTATCTCATTTTCCCTGATCCTGGCATGAAGCTGAAGGATTTGCTGCTTTTGCCTAGAATACACAAATCAGTAAAACACTCAGTATTCACTTAGATTATATTGGCATTAATATATTGTCTATATTACTACCATGTGAAGAAGTTGTTTTAAAAACAAGTACGCTGAAAAATTCCTTTTGAGAGCGAGGGACACGCTTGCTGGAGGCAGTCGCTGTGATGTCAACTGATTTCATAAGAAATGTTTTTACACTTGCAATGACACTTTAAAGTGTGCTTGTGCGTGGTTTGGACATTTTCTACATTTGAGCAAAATCAGAGAGAGTGTGTGGTTAAACATTCTTAAATCACGTTCAGCATTATAAAATACCAGCAAAATCAGTGAACTGATCGCAACATCATCTTGTGGTACATCATTTTTTATCCATTAAAGGTGCAGTAAGTAATTTTCTTGAAAAATGTCCTTTTAACATGACGGATATCACTGAATTCAGGGTTCTGAAATACACACACACACACACACACACACACACACACACACACACACACACACTCACACTCACACTCACACTCACACTCACACTCCAGATATTTTCAGCCACATTATATATATATATATATATTTTTTTTTTATAAGTAAAATAGGAAAATTTTACATAGTAATAATACAAAAAAATATATGAATGTGACAGTATTATTTTAATTCTGGGATGAATTGTAAGTAATAACTATGTATTAACTGTAAGAAATAACTATGCAAACCATACAAATAACTATTTCGGTTCGCGTACCTACCCGAAGTGATAAAATAAAATTCTGCATCACAATTTATAGATAAGACAAGTAGTTTGTTTAGGTATGGTTTGTAGGGAATTACAAAGCTGTGCACATATATTCAAACGCACATAACTATAGAATCAATTCGTAATGCGCATGTGAACGCCATCACAGGTTCAGTTTAAAGTCTGTTTAGAGAGAACGGTGTCGTCTTAGCGGCCACTAATTTAATAACAAATGATAATTTCGACGGAAGTGATTCAATCAAAACGACTTTAGCTGGAAAAAACATTATTCAAGAACCACTATAAAACCAAACCAATCTCGGTTACGTTAAATTATATGTTTATCTCTGTAAAGCTGCTTTGAAACAATCTACATTGTTAAAAGCGCTATATAAATGAGGATGACTTTACTATGCACAGTACAGTAGAATGGCAACATAAAAATTATTTAATTGTGTTTATATCAAACTCACTATTTTTCTCACATAGTACTAAAAATGTGTTACTGTGTTTATATTTAAAACATTTTTTTTAACAAATCAGAAGATTACTTCTACCACTAAATACTTTTTTATGTTCACAAAGCACCCCATGTATGGGAAACAGGAAGTGTTTCTTAAAAAATCCTTCAGGTTTAACGCCATATTCATCTCTTAAATGTTCAACCCCGTAAGACCTTCGTTCATCTTCGTAACACGAATTGAGATATTTGTGATTAAATCTGAGAGCTGGATCACTCCTCCATAGGCTTCTAAGGGATTGAAACTTGTTCCCCGAAAAGTTATTAAAGACATCGTTAAAATAGTCCAAGTGACTACAGTGGCTCAATCTTAAGTTTATCAAGCGACGAGAATACTTTTTGTGCGCAAAAACAAACAAAAATAACGACTTTATTTCAACTATTGATTTCCTTCTCTGTGGGCGTCGAGTGAGTACACTAGTGTAACAGCGCAGCGCTTCTGTGTTGTACGTCACACGCATCACACACATGACCAGCGTCGGCCAATAGTGAGCCTACGTGTGACGTAGCTCTACGCTATCACACTACGCTATCACACTACGCTATCACACTACGCTATCACACTACGCTAACACACTACGCTATCACACTACGCTATCACACTACGCTATCACACTACGCTATCACACTACGCTATCACACTACGCTATCACACTACGCTATCACACTACGCTAACACACTACGCTATCACACTACGCTATCACACTACGCTATCACACTACGCTATCACACTACGCTAACACACTACGCTATCACACTACGCTATCACACTACGCTATCACACTACGCTATCACACTACGCTAACACACTACGCTATCACACTACGCTATCACACTACGCTATCACACCACGCTATCACACTACGCTATCACACTACGCTATCACACTACGCTATCACACTACGCTAACACACTACGGTAACTGACTCGAGGCCCACAGAGAAGGACATGAATAGTTGAAATAAAGTTGTTATTTTTGTTTGTTTTTGCACACAAAAAGTATTCTCGTCGCTTGATAAATGTAAGATTGAGCCACTGTAGTCACTTGGACTATTTTAACGATGTCTTTAATAACTTTTCGGGGAACAAGTTTCAATCCCTTAGAAGCCTATGGAGGAGTGATCCAGCTCTCAGATTTAATCACAAATATCTCAATTCGTGTCCCGAAGATGAACGAAGGTTGAACGGGGTTTGAATAACATGAGGGAGAGTAATTACTGACAGAGTTTATATTTTTGGGTGAACTATCCCTTTAAGCAGTCGTCGGGTAACTCTTTAGTTCTATTTTGCTTTGATTGCTTTTGACATTGAGATATACTGACGCCGTCTCTTTCCTGATTATTTCTATAGGGTGGGGTTTTGGAAAGAGAATGTGTGACTAATTCTGGCAGAAGTTCCAAACAGCAAGTTTAATAAAGTAAATAAAATTGTAAACGAGCGATATATAAATGGACAGCAAAACTGGATTTAGAAGCCTGACAAAAAGGAGCCTGACGCCCAGCTAAAAGCGTGCTCGTTTCCTCATGTGTAATTCTTGGCAGGGATATGCAGTGTGTTTGTGTGTGCGCAGAAACAGCAGACTGAACAGTGGCGTGTGTGGCACTGCTCCGTCTGTCAGAGATAACCTAAAAGCAAAGCGACACTATGGGTGACGGCATGATGCTATAATTACAACCGGCTCAAGGTCACAGCAGTCACTACAGGGTCACAGTCCCGAGCACAGCCGACACTGTGTTAAATTAATGAAATGCTATTAATGAAACATCTGCCCCTTCCCCAGAAACATGAGCTAATGACAAAGCTACAGAAAAATGGATGATCCATTACTTTGTTACGTGGGAGGTCAGGAAAGGTCTGGTTTTGACAGGAGTTGCATGACATTTCTTAGCAAGGTTGAGTAATTTTTGAGTTGCATCTTTTGCCGTTGCATCATGTATCATTGTGTTTGCAGCATCTTGCACCGTAATCATTGCGTTGTTTTATCGAAGCATACGTGGATTAAATTGACAAACAACCGGGAATAATTTGCTAATTCTTTAAATTATTGAATTGAAGATCTGGCCCAATTTAAACCCTGATTTCAATAATTTAACCCTCTGGGGACTAAGCCCTTTTTGGTCCGTTTTCTCTATTTTTACATTTGGGCTTATAAACCATATGTAATGGAGATGGAACACTATGTGTTTGGTATCTATGGATTCAGAAGACCCTAAGCTAACATAAGCATGCATGTAATGTGTTTATAAAGGAAGTATGAGTGAAAAATGTACAATAAACTAGAGAATTTCAAAAGCGGAAACTAGATTTTTGTCATTTATTTCTGAAAATCACACATCACACAACAATAGTGAACAGTTTTTGAATAAAACATATATTTGTCAAAGCCTTTGCTTGACAGACATGTGTAATTGTTAAATAAAATGTGTAAAGAACAATGAAAAATGTAACTTTATTTACAAATAGTCCCAGGCGTTTTTCTTAGGAATGCTTCGAATTTTCTAAGCAATGCTTCTCCTCGTCACTCTCCAGTAAGGTTGGATATCGTTTGAATTTGAACGATTACGATTTCGATGTCGATTCCTTGTTTCGATTCCGGTTCCTAACGATTCTCGATTCCGATTCTTTTAAGAGGCAGGGTTAAACAAGTTTAGGATATTTTAAATGAGCTAGCCAACCAACGATCGTTCTGAAGGAAATAGTCTAACCTTCTCCATCAATTTTAATTCTATGAACTTTTTACTTTTTATGAACTTTACTATGAATTTCTCACTGGGTTGTTTTCAACTACAATATAAATATCAAATCTATGAACTTGAATATAAATATTATAAATTATGAATATATTTTCACAGGGGTACACTTTCCTCAAGAGAGCTTTATTTTTGAAAACCTCATGAAAACACATTTACACATGAGTGTATGATGCTGCAGGTACTTAAACATGTTACCGTGCTCCCACTGATGGGCTAACCTAGTGCAGAATAGCAAATAAACAATAAGAAACAACTTGTAAAAGCTTCGTCATCTGGCGAGGAGAGAGCAGCCAGCGAAATAACCTGTGCTCCGAACGGCGTCGAGAGCACTTTTAGAACATATCCATGCCTTGGTTTGATGCTCCGTTCACACCAGACGCTAATAGAGCGTCTGCCGCGAGTGATTTCAATGCAAAGACGCGTTACGCGCGTAAAAAATTCCTGCGGCGCGAATGGGGACAGGCCTGCTTTTCAGTTTATAATGTCTATGTTTATATAGACGCGAATACTCCTTTTTTACGTGCGTCAATTTCGCTCTTGACGCGCAAATGGATTCAAAGTGTTCAAGCGTATAACTAGACGCGGTAGGCGCGAATTTGACGCGCTATTAGCAGCATTAGGACGACTCTCGAGTTGCTTCGCTTGGTTATGCCAACCCTTCCAGTGGACGCTTCTTTGTTGGTGTTCAGCGGTTTCTTCTTCCGGTCGGCGGACTGTGAATCGAAACTAGGAATCGAAATTTAAACTTTTGAACGATACCGGGGAAATCGCAAAGCTAGTCCCGGTTCCAATCGATACTCGATACTCAAGCCTACTCTCCAGTAATTGTTCCCGAGCTTGTTCCACCGTAAATCGTGCTAAGTGCTAAAACAATAAATTTGCTATAATTGTATGTGTATATATATATATATATACATATGAATCTCTGTAATAATCCTCTCCGTAAGCCTCCGTTCGCTCCCTCTCCTTCTCTCCACTCGACGCTGTTTGCGTCATATCCCTCACTATATAGTACCACCCCTTGCATAGCTACAGAGTCCTCTGATTTGCTAGAATACGTCATGGTAACCTTCCTCTGATTGGGTAAGAAAAATATTCCTGCATCGGCAATTTTTCCATTGGTTGTTGCTTGTGAATCTGCCAAACAACATTGATTTCATTGGCCTTTTACATAGTGGTATTGCGCAACAAGGAAGTGTGTATATACACAAGCCGGGTATCACTGTTATCAGCGGAATCTGAGGAAGACGGCAAACAAGACCGCACCTCTCTATCATTAATAGTTTTTAGGATAATTACACATTTGTAAATGTATGCCATTTTGGGCGGTACCGCCCAATCCGTCCCCAGAGGGTTAATACTTTTTGTAATGTCTATTTGATACTTTTCTCATTTAACACGATAATGAAATAACCCCCTTTTGGGGATAATTTCTCAGCCAAATTTGATGCGTGATTAATTTGCCATTAATTAATCACCACGTTGTTTAATTAATTACATAAAAATTTTGAATAGCTTGACAGCCCTAATAATCTTATATACACGCCCTGATAAATAGGTTTTATTCTTTGTGTACGACTTCGCAAGCACTCAGAAAGTGTCTTTGTTTCCTCACCGGTCGATCTCCAGTTCCCTCTGCCTCAGGAGTCCCTCCTTAATCTTCACCAGGGTATTGACCGGGAGAGTTGTTCCACTCAGCATCTGCACAAAACAATAATTATAGCATTAAAACTCCACATTTGGTGAACGCGCAGGGTCAGGCTAGCGTGTACTCATGTTAAGCACACAGTAATTAGCATACTCTGTCATCATAATCACGCCGAAGCCATGCAGCGT